>NC_028643.1:40988995-41026662 GCF_001406875.1 Solanum pennellii | reverse complement strand
TTCTAAGTATGCTGAAACGAGACATCTGTGACGGGTCGTCGTGCCTATGACGGTCCGTCGTGATGTCCGTAATCTTAGCCAGTTTTACCAGAAATAAATCTGCTGCTCAAAACGACTAAACAGGTCGTTACATAGTAGGTTTATTACACCACTTGTACTAAGTATGGGTGTATTCACACATACACATAAGGCTATGCATGATCCAAGAAAGCTCTTCCTAAACAACATGTTATTTATGGAAAGCCTAGTCACTAGACTTTCCAAAATCGTTAGTTGTGAATTCTGGTACGAATATGATATATTTTTATTCATTCGAAGCAAACAACTCATTTTCTATATGATTACAAGACATTAGTATCATCAACATAATTTTAGAACAACTCGGGCGAAGATTTTAGATTCTTGATCCTCTTAGGCCGAGAGCTCCTCTTTGTACACTTAGATTAGTTTTAAGTCTTTTGCTTCTTCTTGTTGTGTAGTTAAATTATTCATCTGGTCCTATGTTTTACTTACAAGTGAAATGTTTTATAGTAGTCCCATACCCACAATAAATCGACGTAAGTAATCCAAGGACTAAGGATAGATTTCACTACGTAATAGTGAGTCATTCTTACCACTTTATATTCATTACCTTTCATAAGAAATTCTCAATTGATCATGCCATTGATTTCATTTCATTCATTTTTTTACATATTATACATTTCATATACACTACACTTTTTAATCGTGTATGTACCATAAGACATCTCAAGTGAGGGCCCAACATATGGGACCTCATCCCGAGGGTCTTCTTTAGCAAACACAGAGTATGCTTCATTCATTCATTTGTACTTCACATTATTCATTTAATTCATTCATAGGCTGATGTAAACACCAACTATACCTAGGATGAAGTTTAAGAGTCTCATCGGGATCACGAAGTGCAATGACCAAGAATAACCTAATGTCATTACTTATATCTGATTTCACCTTCTGTTTGTCTTGCACAAACACCTTCTGTATTGTTTATTTCATTATATTTCATACGTTAAGGATGGCCTAATTCTTTCTTTGGAAACTCTAAGCTTAACCGACATATATCATGTGAGCATCAGGAAATCCTGTGTATGCCCCACACCGGAAAGAGGTGGAATCACTGGCCAAAGTGACCCGAACATGCTAGCGCATATAGGGAGTCAAACCCTGCTAGATCCATATATTGTCTATATAGGTTCAAATACTAGGAGACATTACTAGACCCATACCCGCCATGCAAGACTGTCTCATCTCATGAGAGTACGTGAACCTTCGTGCTTTCCGAAGGAAGGCATCACCGCTCAAAGCTAGCCTATCGGTGCTCAGTATAAAGTTAGCTGGCTTATACCATGAGGATATCATAGCTTATTAGATTATTTATCATCTCATCATTAGTATTATGTGTGCATTAACTTCAATACATTTATTAGAGTGTTTATAGAGACTTGTGTCTTCATTAAGCTTACACTCTTAAAGGTGAGTACGTTTTTGTAACATTTACTTAGGCTCATTTGAGATTGCTCTCATCTTTCACATTAGCCTCTTATCATGTTGTCACCAGTGTCATTATAATCATAGATTAACATAATTACTCACCTCATTACGTGAATGTTCATTTCTTCTTTATATTCTAGTTCTGACTCAAGCATTATAGAGGCTTCCTTCTAGATTGAGATTTACTTCCTCTTTTGATGATTTATCATCCTTACTTTACATTGATAAAATGTGAATTGTCCTTACATAACATCCTTACTTTACATTGATGAAATGTGAATTGTCCTTACATATCATCCTTACTTTAAATTGATCAAAAGTGAATTTCCTAACATATCATCCTTACTTTACATTGATGAAATGTGAATTGTCCTTAAATATCATCCTTAGGTGTTAATGTGACTAGTCTCACACATTCTAGAACCTTCATTAGTGAGTATTCTTATCATAGTACCTTAGGTGTAAGTAAGACTTGTCTCACATCCTTTAACACCACATTCTTGTCACTTACTTAATTTATAACCCTTTAATTATGTTATAACTCACGTTACTTCTTTACTCTAGTATAGTAGCTTCATTTCGTCGCTTATGGACGATGAGCACTTCTTTCAATGAGTTACATATGTTCATATATCATTCTTTTAGAGCATGTTGGGATTTTCCCCAATTGTTGGCATCCCTTGGTTATGGATTCGTTGAATTACTTTAGAAGTGATTATAATATATTTGATACCTTTATTATACAATATTGGCATATGATTAGTATTGGCATAAACATTTGGGTATAGATTACATAACCATCTTTGCTGGCATAGGTCAATTTTACATTCTTTAATGCTTGGTTGGATATTTATATTGTTCATTAGCCAATCTTTTAATTATTTAACATAATATTATAGCCATTTGCATGCATTCTTTTTGGACAATGTAGTGTTAGCCATTTTATTGGCATAAGCCCAACAATCACTCAAATTATGATTTCATGGAGATCATTTTAGCAAACCTTATAACATAACTTTAGGCATAACATATTTTAACATGTTGAACAGAATAATATGATATTTTAACCAACACAACATCATCACCAATTCACATTGACATTAGTTATGCAAAACAAACCGTAATCATCTTAACATTGTATCATTCTCTTAACCAATCTTAATTCATGACTTTAGGGTAACGTTTTTAAGACATATTTGACAGCATAATATTAAAATTTATGAATTTAACACATTCATAACATCACACTAACAGAAATGCAACATTTGGACAAACACATCAACACTTAAAACAATTACGGGTGTAACTAACACATCTTTGATTCATGATTGACGTTTTAAGCACTAAACTTAATGTGATCACAACTTCATAGTTTAATCGAAATTCATTATTCAAGAACATTACACATAATATCATCCAAAATCACATACCAACAACATGATCTCTAACCTATTAATCATGGAATCGAAATGGATACTAGGGACAAAGGAGTTCGAGGAGAACACGGGAACAACCCTAGTTTTCAAGATCTTTGAATCGTTGGAAAGAATATTCTATTGGAGAAAGAATTACATTATAGAAACCCGTATCTTATGTAGAACTTAATCTACGAAGACCACCTTGAACGAAACCTAGAAGAAATCTTTAAATCGCCCTAGAGAAATCGATAAATTTTCAGCCTTTATCTTGCGTGAGTTGCTTACTATCTTTGTGTCCTTTTTGACTATGATTGTGAATGTGATTTTTAGGTTTAAGAACTTATCTTGACTCATTAAACTTAGGGTTTAGTAATTTAATTCAATAAATAAATTAACTATTTACTAAAAAGCCCCTCCTAGATTGACTAGAAGTAGGAAAACACAATACTTAGTCACATCTGAAAATTTTCCTAATAATTTCGTTTTGACCATTGAAAATAATTAATTAAATGGATAATTTAATTAATTAAGGAACCTAAGTTAACTATTAAAGTATTCCTTAATCATTGGAACAAAAATTAATCCTTTTGGACCATGCTAGGTTAAGTACTTGCATATTTCTTGAGTTGTACTAGGTTAGTGTAAGAATTTTTGTTTGACCCCTTTAATTTAATAATTTTAAATGGATAATATAATTAATTAAGTGACCTAGGTTAATTAATAAAGTACCCTTAAGTCATTATAATCATAACTAATCCTTTGAACCATCTAGGTTAGGTACTAGGTTGTCTTTTTCTTGTTTTAACCGAAATATGGATCTTGCTTTGTGATTTTGGTTTTGCCCCTTTAAATTAATTAATTAATTAAGTTTATAAATTAATTAGTTAAGTATCCTAGGGAAATTACTAAAGTACCGTCAAGTCGTTAGGATCTTAACTAACTCTTTGGACCATCCTAGTTTAGGTACTAGGTTGTCCCTTTCTTGTCAAAACCAAAATCTGAAAATATCCTTTTTATTTTCGATTTTAGCCATTTTAAATGAATTAATTAATTTTCTAAATTAATTAATTAAGTAACCTAGGTGAATTACTAAAGTACCTCTAAGTTGTGAGGACCATAACTAACCTTTTGGACCATCCTAGGTTAGGTAATAGGTTGTCTCTTTAACTAGTACTAGGTTAGTGTTAACCCGGTTTCGTTCCTAGGTTGTCGGGTGAACTAATAGTTCCAATTCGGTTAGTCCTAAGATATTTAGTTATTTAGTGTAGTAGTTTATAGTCTAGAATTTGTATGGAGGTTAGGCCCCACATGGAGTGGTCCCTTGTGCACGTTTTTCCCCGTAACTACCCTAACCGAATTCGTTTAGGGTTGTCCCCTCCTTTTGCATCTTCTTCACATGTCTTGCACATGTGCTTGCACATGGGTTGGTTTCACATTCCTAACTAACTGTTATTTATTGTTCATTTGGAAATGTTTACTTATTTTCCCAAGGATCTTCACTATGTCCTTGAGCACTGTTTAATCTAAATGATCATGTGCTATAGTACTAGGCTTGACACTTGGATGCCTAGTACTTTGTGTTCAAATACTAGAAAATATATGTTTTTAGCTTAGGGTATTCATTGCAGGTACATTTCTCAAAAAAGCTCATTAATGTTAGAAAATTGGCTAACACCCTTTAAGCCAACACTTTCTAATATGCCAAATATTTTGCTTATTTAGGTATTATATAGAAATTGGCTAATACCCCTTAGCAAATTATTTATACTATGCCCAATATTTTTCAATATTGGGCATTGGGATGCCTATGTACCACCAATCCTCATTCTTAAAGACCTATTGGGCTCTTCACTAGATATGTAATTTTCTGGTATGTTACACCTTCCCAACTAATGTTTCCCACTTGCCTCTCTTGGATCGCTAAGGGCACTAGGCGACTTGCCATGTGACCCCCTAGGTTGCCCAAATTTCCTTTAAGCTCACTAAAAGAGGCAGATCATTAATCGATCAAAAGACCAAATGGGTTGTGCACCCACGTTCTTGGTGAGCTATGATTTAGCTTCCCCTTTGTTCTTGAATATAGGCCAATAAGGAAGCCCACTATGAGATCACAATGCACAAGGGTGACTCGCCCAACCCTTTGGGAGATCAAGTATCCCTATCGCCAAAAGGACCATCAATGAACAAGGATTCTTCAACTCTATCTTGTTAGCGTAGGCCCTTTCTTGTACCCTTGGATTCTTTCTTTCCCAAATTAGTTTTAAAGGCCTAGACATCAACTTAAAGTCAAACTCACCCTCACGTTAAGGCTTTCATTTAACCTATTATTTTTTGAGTAATTATATTTATAGTTCGACATTGGAAAGTAGGACAACAATATACGGTGTGGGATACACTGGGTTCCATGTTATCAATCACATGGTCTCTATGTCATTTAAGGATATTTCCCACAATAATAATGAACCAAGGTTACTTCAAGAAGTATCTCACACGTGGTCAAAGATGTTTTTTTTTCAATAATCATGATTTATTCTTATATTCTCTGACCCACTTTTCTTATATTTTAACTTGGTCTTTACATATCATGAAAATGTCTTTTTAGCATGATTTAATACTTGCTCTGTGTTTATACTTGTTATATGTTTATACTAACACATAGTTTTGCACAATGTTGTAATAATGTAGGGTTTAAAGCTTCTATCATGAATCTTTGTGACTAGGGATATATTCGTAAGAATATCGAATATTGGTGAATCTTCATGTTCCTAGGATCAACTATTTACTTTAGATATGCATTTATTATTCAATATTTAACTTGATGTAGGAATTGCATCTCGATTTTCTTATGTACTAGATGGATTTGAGATAATTCTTTATTTTTATATATTAAATTTTTTTATGTAGAATCTCTCTTTTAAATCTTCTAAACAATATTACCTTGTATGACGTATGCAAAATGGCCTTAATGAGGCCTTCCGGGATCTTGTATGTCATTGTTACACCTTAAAACGAACTAAGGTTAACTATAACTTCATTAATTTTTTTGAGTTAACTCTAAGTTAATATGAGTTATATTGATGTTCTTATGCAGTTTGTGAAGTTTGGTTAAGTTTGGAGGTCAAACGTCCAAGAACGTTCATGACGTTCGGAAGGTGTGTCTTAGAATGTGTTTGTGTGTCTTCATGGTTTTGAATGAGTTTTACGTGTTTGTTTTTCTTGAAATTAGTGTGCGATGTACCTAATACATATACGACTACGTTTAGGGGTTCATCATCCGGGAACGACCCCACCTAGGACCCGCAACGGGCCTTAGAGAAGGGCCCAAGACTTAAGTCTAAAACTGCCTGGCAATGTCCACCAACGGGAACAGTTGTCCTATCGACGGCTCATAGACTTTGTACGTCGATTGGACCTGAAGTTGTGAAGGTGGTAAGGGTTGCAGAACGAATTAACTAATCTTCACCAACGGGGCGTTGTTTGACACACGGTCCGTTGGTTGAGAGTCCTTGACGTTTCTTACAAACGATGTCTCATCTGCTGCCTTGACTTGGGGTATTTTGTAAATTCACCCCAAGTATTTTATAACCCAAGGATAATATATTTAGAGTTTTTAAGTTATATTTGATTAGTTTTAAGTTCAGACCTAGACAAGACCCCTCACTTCAAATATACAAACTCCCTCTCTAAAGAAAACTCTCTCAAAGTCTCCTTCAAAGCTAGTAGTCAAGATGGAACTAAGAGGGCTATTGGTGGTCGTTTCTTCATCAAATATCATTGGGATTTATTCTATGTGAGGTATGTTTTCCATTATTTAACCCTATTTCATTCAAGGAGATATTTCCAAAAGATTTCATAAAGCTTTTCAAACTCTACTTTGTTCTATCTTTGATTTTAAGCATGGGTCTTATTGTAAAAGTGATTGAATGATTCAAATGTGTTTCTTCTAGGATGAATTTATTATTTTAATGTTAAAACCCTATTAAAGTCATGTTTATGAATATTTCAAACTTTTAGCTTATCATGTTTGTGTAGGGTATGAACTTTGGTTTTCTTGTATTGTTATTATTATTTAGCTATTGCCCTAAGGGCCTTATTATGATGAAATATTGATAAATGGGTTATACGTGGTGATGGATTTGTAAAATTTTGAGTTGCTTTTAGTGTATAATTGTTATTATAAAATGATCTTGAGTGGTATAGTCCACCTTCTTCGTGGCAGTGTTTACTTGATGAATTTGATTATACTTAGTATGTATTGTAAGTATGGTTTTGAAGGCTTAGTATGTGAAAGGAAGTAATAATGAAGATGGTTCTAGTATTGTGTATTATGAATATAGAATTATATGTTGTCTTAGATTATGCCTAAATGAAGTATATGATTATGTGAATCATGTAAAGTATATGAATTGGTGAATGAAGGTCTAAAACATATATAGAAGTTAGTATAAATGAAGTGATGCTTATGTTGAAGATGTGCTCACATGTACACACACACACTTAAACGAATGAATGAACCTAAGTTAAGTAAATAGAGGAGTTTTGAGGTGGACACTCTTCGTGAGTTGAGATGAAGTGTTTAGTATCAACCTCACTACATCCTAAGAGCATTCTAACATAGGTCGGTACATGAATGCCCTTCGTGAGTTTAGATGTGGTGTTCACTAGTTATATTTAACTTATAGTATATATTGTTTAGAACGTGTGGGGGTTATGCCTAGCACCGAGAGGATATGAAGAAGATATGGTTAGTCTTCGTGAGTTGAGATTTTGTATTCCAATATACCTCTTCAGATGAGTACTCCTTGTTAGTAGAGAATGAGTATTTAGTATCAATCTCCTTATCCCTTTACTATCCGCTCGCATAGGTGTAGCTATTGGTCAAGCCATGTAAAAGCTAAGAGAATGACCTTACTCTAGGCAAGTGAGGATCCCTCATCCGATAAGGGTTGATGTCGGGATTCCATGTCTAGCTCTGATGGTCTATGTCGGTTAAGCTGACTCCCAAAAAATAATGAAAATTATAAGTGTCCTAAAAGAATGTACTACCTAGGGTAGGTAGTTGAATGGGACACTATTTATCCATTGCACTAAGTAGGAATTCTGAAAAGGGAGTCTTAGTGAGCCTTATCAGAATTGAATGAACTAAGTATCCTAAAATAACATACTACCTAGGGTATGTAGTGGAATGGGCCTCTACCTATCCATCACACTAAGTAGACCCCATGAAAGGGGAGTCTTGGTGCCTAGAATTGTAAAATAGTGTCCTACTTAAGGTAGGTGGTTGCATGGGACGCCATCTACTCAATGCACTAGGTATGAATTCCAAAAGGGAAGTCTTGGTGGATTTTTAGGCTTTTTCTCCGGAGGTAAGGAAACCAAAAAGGGGTAGTCTAGAGGATCTCTTTGGTGTGTATTGAAGTGGGCATATGTGTACTTCCTTCATCTCTTACCTTGGTGAGTCTTAGGATAATCCTTAGTTCTGGAAAATCCTACTTAAATGAGTTCATTTCCTCTTTTCTTTGACATGGAAGTTCACTCCTTTAGAATTAGGGTAGTTCGCTGTAAATTTGTAAAAAGAACTCACTGTAATATTTTTGGAAGTTTATTGTAACTGATCCTTTCGTTAATATTATGAAAATTATTTTCTAAGTGTTAAATGATGATTCTTATGTTGTTTTAATTCTATATTCATGAATTCTTTAATTAATTGGCATGAAAATATGTTTTTACTACAATGTCCCTTTTTGCATGTTTTTGCATATGCCATGCTTAGTACATTGTTTTGTACTAACACCATACTTTACTATACTCTACAAGTATAGGTTGGAAGCTTTTGGAAGATTTGAAGGCGAAGCTTAGGAAATCTACACTCTCAAGATTCGGTATGTCCTCATATAATTGAGTACATAGCCTATTTTTTCTTAGTTTTAATATTAAGACTTATTATGTATTTTTCAAACATTGTAAAGGTCCGTGTCCCTAAGATATTATATCGTGTATTTAAGTTGGCTTGTGATGATGAGATTTTCTAAATATTTATGAAAGACTAGTTTTTTGTTAAATGTCTTGAAGAGTTTATTTCCGCACTTCTTTTCATGTCTCATGTAATGAACGATAGTTTAAGGGCTTGTACAAGACCCCAAAGATCAAGTACGCCCGATCATGACCCAAGGGTTCTCCCTAACTTCTAGGATGTACTTTTGGGTCATGACAGTCATGTCACGTCTAGGGTATACTTTGTGTCATTACATAGGGTCTGCCTTTGGTTGTGACACTCTCCTACTCTTTTAATGCTAGTTTGAGTTCCATTTTAAGTAGAAATGTTCCTTGTGGGAGATATTGTAACACCTCAAACATATAGAAAGGGTTAAATGGGGCAAAAGAGCAAGTTAACAGACCATAAATGGAGTATGGACACATCAAGCAACGCCTTAATTATTTGTTAATAGGTCCACAACCCATTTAGGGGATCAAGAATGACCATTAATGGTTGTATGGGAAGGGGCAACATACACGACACGTGGTGACTTGGATGACCTATCTACAGTTCGTACAAGTAACCTATCAGTTTTTAAATTTTGTGACAAAGTCAACTGGACATATCTCCCAATATTAAATAAATTAGATTTACCGTTACCTATCGGATTTAATTTCTTTTAGTCATCTTTCAAATTCCATATATTTTTCCTCATTTTGAGTTCGAAATAAAGAGTTATTCGTGTTTTAGTGAAACCATGTCGTGTAAGTTAAGCTAAACAACTAGATATATGGCCCATGAAGCCTAAGATGGCTCATGACACCACTCTTTTATGGAACCTCACAACTATTTAAGTAAGGGTCATTATGGTATTTTCCCAAAGTGTTGCTACCCAAACTACGTCGTATACACAAAATTTCAAGACCTACGTAAGTGAATTAAGTCATAAAACTATTAATTTCAGTTCTTTCTCCTAAATTCCTTAACCCTCACCAAATTCATGTTCTCTTAAAAAAATATAATCTCTACATATGAAGAAGAAGAAGAAGAAGAAGAAGAAGAAGAAGAAGAAGAAGAAGAAGAAGAAGAAGAAGAAGAAGCTAGTGTTCTTGAAGTTCAAGGTCGTTTTTCTTCCTTATTTCTTAGGGCTTCAATCTGTATATGTAGGGATTACATCAATTGGTACCAATTACCCATTGATTCCCAAAAGTTTTTTCAATTCTCCAATTCCATTTTCCCGAGATTTGATTATATTTTAACTCAATTCCTCATGTTATCTATTTGTTTAGATTCAATTGCTTTATGATGATCTTAGTTTGATGGTTTGGACTTAATTAAATGAGTTTGAACAAATTGCATATGAACACATGAACTGATGTATGATTCTTGACTATAAACCCTAATTTACAGGAATCTATTAGAAACTCTTGAATCTATGAATGTGTTTATAAAATATAATTATGCATGTTTTATGAAAGTAACAGTTATGAATCAATTAAGCTTATAGATAAATGTATATACATGTTATATGAATCTTGGCTACATCGCATAAATTGCATATAGATTTGCCCTCAATGCTTTTTACGCTATTTTCCTATATTAGGTCTTTATTTGTATGTTATATGGTATTCCATAAATAATTATAGACCATCCTTTGAAAACTATTTCCACTAGTAGGAGGGCATTTCTTTTATGAAATGAATGATTATGGGCCTAAAAAGATATTATAAAAAGATCATAGATTTGGAAAGGTTTTCTCGCCCATGGTCTAAAGATTTATCCTATTATGTTTCTATCATGGGTTCGTATCATAATTGTACCTCTCCGGGGATGATAAAACAAGTGTGGAAAACCCATGTCTCATAATGATATGATAAGAGGTTATTATCCATCTCGCATAATGATGAGACGGTTAAAATTAATAATTATACAATGGAACTTATGCTTAGAATCTAGTAGACTTGTGTCGAATACCCATATGACGTAAACTATTGTCCACCATAGCATGTTTGTATTATATTAATATTATCTAGTGGATTCATGTTTGATAAAAGTTCATGGTCCTTACCTTCTAAAGTAGGATGCCTCCAACTACGGACTGTGGTGTGGATAACAATCAGTTGTTCAGGACGTGGTCCTGAGTCTTTCTGCCCTTCTCCTATAGGGCCACCCACTGACCACACTTACGGTCTGTGGTCCCATCCACTGGTCCTGGGTGGTCCTCGTGGTTGCTATCTACAGTCTTTCTGAGTCTGCGTAATTGCTTTTTTCGGAACTAGAGTGTTAGAAAATCTCCCCCATGGGATCATTCATCCCAGAATGAGATTCAAGCTAGTATGAAAAGAGTAGGAAAGGAGCTAACGATCTAACCCAAAATGTAAATCCTTCAACCGTAGAGGAACAATCGATTCCAAGCTAAGAAATTATGGAAACATCATAAGAGGGCTGAAACTAAGTCTAACATCCCAATATGCATGCAATGCAGAAATCCATGGATGAAACATCAAGTCCAAGCTAAAATCCAAGAAGGAAAAAAGATACTCAAATGCTTATATCCGAGGAGGAAACTTCACTGAAAGTTAAAATCATGCTCATACAATCATATCAAGTAGTCCGCATGCAAATCATGTAAAAGTCAATTAAATAAACTCATTATCTCAGAACCTGAACTTTTAGAAAGCATTCTTAATAAGGAAATCATGGAAACACATACAAACACATGATCCCAAAAGAAAGAGCAAACCATGAGGAACTCATAACCGCATGTTAGAATAAGAGTAAAAGTAAAGAGATGAGGGTATCGGGAAATTCTATCAGAACCATCCTCTCCAATGGCACCCTCAACTAAATCATTTCTCCACAACTCTTTCACGGAAAATATTTCTTAATTATTAAATATCTTTATTTTTCGGTCTAAACTCTCAATCAAAACTTCCTCATAAAAAATATTCTTCTTAACTCCTAAAACATTTAATGAAATTATGGATGTCGGATCACCAACACATTTATTCTACATAGGTACTTGGAAAACCAGATGCACTAATGCAAACTCATTTGGAAATTCTAGCTCATAAGGAACCCTTACCAACACGTCTCAAAATCTTATAAGGGATTACATATCAGGGACTAAGCTTCCCATTCTTACCAAACTTAAGTACATCCTTCATGGGTGAAACTCTTAAGTAAATCAATCATGGACATAAAACTCTAGATCTCATTTCCTCACATCACATCTACATATGACTTTTACCGACATTGAATCGTTTCTAACTTATCTCTTATAATTCGAACATTCTCTATGGCCTCTTGTACTATCTCATGATCTATCAGAAAAACTTCAACCACCTCAAATCAGCCTAAAGGATATCTACACCTCCTACTATAAAGATCCTCAAATAGAGACATACCAATACTCGAGTGATAGCTATTATTATAAGCAAGCTAAACAAACAGCAAATGGTCATTCAATTACCATTAAAATCGATCACAGTCCCTTAACATATATTCTGATGTTTGGATAGTATGCTCCGATGCCCATCAGTTTTGGGATGAAATGTCGTGCTAAGATTCATATGATTACCAAGAACCTTTTGGAATGATTTCCAAAATTAAGAAATTAATTTGGTAGCATGATCGGAAATAATGGGCAAAGGTGCTACATGAAACTTCACCATTTCTCTCAAGTACATCATGGTATAGTCATCCGCGGAATAAGAACCCTTGATGGGAAGGAAACGATTCAATATTAGAATATAATTTACTATCACTCAAATTGAATTACGTTGTTAAAGTGTGTGAGGAAAACAAACAATAAATTCCGTGTTCAAGTCTTTCCACTTCAAAGTAGAAATGTTAATGTCTTGGGATAAACCTCTCGGTTTCTGATTTTCAACCCTAATTTGTTGGCAATTTGTACACTTACTCACAAATTAAACAATATTCTTCTTCATCCCATTCCACCATTAGACCTCTCACAAATCATAGTACATATGGTGTCTCCGGGGTGAATTTAGTACCGAAAACTATGGGCTTCTATAAAGATATGTTCCCTAAAGTCATCAACTTTTGGACCACATAAACAACCTTGATATCTATGTACACCATCTCCCCTTATAGAAATCCTCAACGAATTTCTTAAGCATCGACTCTTTCAATTAAATAAAAATAGGATCAAGACATTGCTTGGTTTTTACATCCTCCAAAAAATAAGATTTTGAGCTATTATGATCCATAACACCACTCTTTGTGGAGACCACAAGTTGAACACCAAATTGGGCCAATCTCTGAACAACTCGAACCAACTATTTCTTTTCTTCTTCCATATTAGCAACACTACCCATGGATAAAAAACTAAGATCATCCGCCGTCATATTTGCCTTTGATACACTCAAATTACACCTCTTTTCAAGAAGAAAAGTATAAGCAATCATTATCGTGTAAAGAAACCATTTTGTAGGTTGGAGTCAATCCATGAGAAATATGGTTAGAATTAAGCTTAACTCATAATTATAGCTTTTTAGTCAAACTATTTCCAAGAAAATAAATTACTGTTTTTTTAAAAATAAAGTAACATATTGTTGATTTGATTGATTAAGTAACAAGTAGACAAGATTCACAATTTCAGTTATCAATATAAGATGGAAACTAGTGTATATTTTTCCCCACAAGCTTTTAAATCAGTAATTATAGAAATAGTAAACCTATCCTACTGTTTTACATACAAGGTTGATAAGTTATGAATTGATACGTGATTGGTTATCCTATCAGGAACTTTCACCTCGTAACTTCGTAAGTCTATGGATGTGTGCGTTACTAACCCTTACCTTCACCCTAGATAAGTCGTAATATAAATTTGGTTTAGTTTCCACCCTTTCTTCAATTGATATGAGAATATTAGATAACAACAAATCATAGAATAAATCTCTGTTGTTTTAATTCTTTTCTCATTCATTACCCCCTTTGGTAAGGCAAGTAAGAACAAGGAGATCTCTAATATTTTCCTGTGCTATAAAGACTTCTAAACAAAAGAATTAATAATACATGCATAAACACTATTTTTAAGAATTAGTAAATTATTATTCATATATTTTGAGTTTCTCGTAGTTCCCACAACCCTAGTTGTGGATTAAGCTACTTATGCTTGAGGCTTCACAATTCATAATTAGTTTAAAATAATTCATGAACATACAATTAGAATAGATGAAAACCAAAATCTTAAATTTAAATTCATTGTGAAATTTGAATAAAGCAACTTCCGAAAATTAAATTGCTAAGTGTTTGCAAAATAATCCCAAAATATTGAAACTAAAAGTATATAATAATGTCTAACCCCCGATAACGTTATTTACAACAAATATTTATGGAAAACAAATCCTAAATCCAATAGGAAAAAAATAATGATACCTTCGAATGTCGTTTCTGTTGATCACTCCACCTACGGTCTGTGGTCACCCTCTGTGGTTCAAGACTTGAGCAATAATATAGGGCCTTTAGATAATGAATCGACCTACAGTCTGTCCTATCAGTACATCATTTGAGTACATGAAAAAGGCTTTTTGACGATACATGCAACTGTCCATCTACAACATACACTGGACCTACAGTTTATGGTTCGCTCCATCATTTGCATTTTCAGCTCGTACCGTCATTAACATCATCTGCAAGAATTATAGAAAAACACATTATTTGTAATAACATAGTACCCCAAGACACATAGAACGCTAAATTAACTATATCAAAAATAGAGTAAATGATATTTATGTTGAATCAAACATACTTACTCGAGCAATCATATCGTCACATCCGGGAGCACCCCCTAAACATAACTGTCATATCTAGGTCTACCCCCTAGACGTAACTGGTGTGGTTGTACTCTTTGAGGAATAAGACTACCCTCTTAGTTTACCTCTTTACATTCATAGCTCAAATTTAGCGAAAAATTTAAAATATATCATCACTTCTACTTGGAGGTTTACAAACACCTCTACATACACATAATAAATACAAAACGAGTATACATAGAACTTTCGTATAGGAAGATTACTTAGTCTTCTACTGTTGCTGCACATACATATATAAATATAACATAGACATAATAGTCATAGTAGTCGTGTCATCTCATAACAATCTAATAAGAGTATAAGAACTTGGGCATAACCCATATATCAAAATAAAAATGCCTCACATGGGCTATACTATGTTTCATACTAAATGGAAATAATGAACCATAAAAGTCTTTAACTAAAAAGAAACTACTTAATCGAGATAGTGGCGTGACACTCGGAAATTGAGGACCTACCCTACCTGTATTAATAAGATATCCAAGCCTTATTTTAGTCGTCTATAAAGCACATCAACGACTGAAACCAAAAATGTTGGGGAAAATGAGGAAATTGAGTCAGTTATCCACTTGTACTAAGTATGACACCATATGAACACATACTATAAAAACATCTTAAGAAAAGGGGATATTTCATAAAAATGCACTTTTTATTTAAAACCATTATGCACATTAAATAAGACCATACCAATAAATAATGCATGTTCATTAAGTTATAGGCATGTACATCACAAGAACAACAACATCAAGTATAGTCAAGTCAACCATGCATATCATATAATTCGATACATGTTCAAGTAACTGTATCATCATGTCATATATACAATAACCATGAATAAGAGTACATTTAAACATAACAAAAGCAAGTCAGTTACCCATGAACCCTATAAACTCAACAAGTGCAATGACCAAGTAAATCACCATAACCTCACTCAATCAACTATCCCAACAAGAATCATGACTAACATCCTACTGCACATAACATGGCATTTAGGTGTACATGTCATCTTGCTTTAACAATATAAAGCAACACATATTCATAAGTGAACTAATCAACATATAGTATCAACATTGTGAAATTTCAACATATACATGTCGTATAATATTATAAGCATAATCATACATAAGAACATCCTCCTAAGACTCCCCTCAATGCTAACTAGTGCAATGCTTAGGTAGAGTCTCATACCCCTACCTATACTAAGCTAGATTCCTTTGGTCATCTTTGTTAGAGTTCAATCCTTTAGTTCATTTTACCTTTTGGAAACATCTTGCCCTAATCGGCATAGACCACATGAGCTAATGTGGAATCCGGTGTCATAAAACCCTACACCGATGGAAGGCAGACTACTTGCATAGGTAGTACCTAAACATGAAACATCGCAAATACTTGGATCAACTGGCTAGTATTCCTATGGGGGAAACATAGATCAAGAACTAGGAGATATAGTTGGGACCCTCTTTATACTACATGCATTGTAGTATCCAATCTTAAGAGTACATTAGTGATCCTACGTTCCCTATGTAGGAAGGGACACTCCTCACTCTAGTTCACTTAATGCTAAGCTAGAGTCCCCTTTTTAAATGTCTTTAAGACTTAATTATCAATCATAGCTTAGTTTAGGTCATAGGGTCTACCCCTTTTATAATCATCATCATCAATACCTCAATAAGAATTATATGAGTATAAATCCTTTCATTACAATCCATATAGGTAAGGTTAGCATATTAACATCTTCATATCATGATAAGGCAAATTGGTAAATCATTTACCCTCTTTATAACATTTAGATAGTAAGCCAACACCTCACAATCCTAATAAACACATTTCAATTCAACGTCACACCACCCTATAAATCCTAATACAAGGTATACTCCAATACAACATCATGACTTAATCAGAATTAACCTCAATTTGAAGTAAAGGATACAGAACATAAGACTTACCAAGTCTCCTTCATAGTTCATCATCAAGATCTTACCATAAACCCTCAATACAACCCTATTTGGGTATACATCATCATAAGTCAATAATTAATATGATAATAAGGCTAGAAGAATCATTACATCACAATTCAATAATAGATAATAGCTTAAACCCTAATTTTGTTCATGAATAGTGTAAAAATCATCATCTAGTAGTAATTCAACCAATAACGAAGTAAATTGAACAAAATACAACTTAATTCATATTAAGATCAAACCTAGTGTTAAGGGTAAAGTGTTAAGGGTCATCTTCTACAGACCAAAACAAACCATAAAGATATGTCATAATTAAGTTAGAATACATGTTAATTTACTAATAATATCCAAAACAAATAAATTCATAAAATAATTTCAAGATTGAGAAAGACCCACATAAAAACACAACTTTTGAAAATACTTTGAAGGAACCCTTTGAGGAAAGACGTTTCAAAGGTGAATTGAATCCCATACCTTAATTTTTGATAAACAATTGATGGTGAAATCGTCCATTAAAGCCCACAATACCCTACGCTAGCTTGGTCTTCAATGGTGTCTTCCAATAAGGAGAGAAACAAGAGAGAAGGAAGAGAGTTATTTTGTTAGTTGTAATTAGTGTAATGGGGTTGGGGTCTTTATAGGGGGTAAATTAAGTTAATTAGACTTCCCCTACTCCCTGACTAACCACCAAACCCCTTAATTAATTAGTTAAGACCTAGTTACAAATGTGCAACAAAATAGGTCAGTCACCCATGAGACCTCGTTGACGCCTCGTGCCTCAATCAATGGACCATCCCCCCTTCCATGCCGCACGTACGCCGATGAGTTTAGAGAGAGTGGAAAATAGACCCTTAAACAAATTGGCTAAGTGTTGGTCGACGGATGGCATCGAAGCCCCATGTGAAATGAAAGTGGAAAGAAACACTATTGAAACATGCTCCACTAGATAAAGACTACATCTAAGCTAGATAATAACTATAGTCATCCTCAAACGCATGAGGTCCTAAAGAGTACGAATAAAAGCTTCACGTTTGGATAGTTGCAACGTCTACCTGTAAGCTCTAGCGTCCACCTGTGCCTGCACCTAAAAATATAAAGTTTTATGGGATTAGTACATACTTGTACTAAGTATTGTATATGCAAGCACACACCAAGGACATGCATGAGTAAGAATAGCTCTTTCCTAACACCAGCATTTATGGAAAGTCATGTCAGTTGACTTGCAAAATTTGGATTAGGAAAGTTAGTGGACCTGCCAAATTTAAAGTTGGAAAGTCAGTGGACTTGCAAAATTTGATTAGGAAAGTCATGACATGAGATTAACATGCATCATCATTCGTATCATATTGCACACAACACATAACATCTTACACTTAGCACATAACATATTGCAAATAACAGATAAAATCTTTCATATAATTCAATCATATGCAATGAGACCTTGGAATCATGGACATAACATTAAGACTTCCCAAAAATGAGGGGTCAACATATGGGACCTCAACTAGGGAGCCTACTTTAGCAAACATAGAGTCTGCTTATTTCATTCATACGTACTTCATTTAATTCATTCATAAGCTAGTGTAAACAATAGAAATACCTATAATGTAGTTTAAAACATTCATCGAGATCGCTGTGGAATGATCAAGAATGACCTAGTGTCATTACTTAAGTCTATCTCGCCTCTTTATTATCCTATCCTAACACCTTTGGTATATTTCATTTCATTATGTGCATAATTTGAGGCTGGCCTCATTCATTCATTGGGAACTTTAACTTTAACCAACATAGATCATGTGAGCATCAAGAAATCCAGTTTCTTCCACACACCGAAAAGATGTGGAATCACCGACCAAAGTGACCCAAAACATGCTAGAGTACATGGGAATTGAACCACACTAGGTCTGTATATTGGCAGTATAGGTTCTAAGACGAAAAGATATAAGGAGACCCATACTCGGCAAGCCCGACAGTCTCATGTCATGAGAGTTATGTGAACTTTCGCCCTTCCAGAAAGAAGGCAGCACATCTCATAGCTAGCCTATCAGTGCTAAGTATAAAGTTCCATTACATTCAACTCAGACGTCAGGGAAGCTGGCTTTTAGTCTGAGGACATCATAGCTCAGTAGATGATTCCTTATCTCATCATTAGAATTACGTATATATTATTCTCAATACTTTCATTAGAGTGTTCATAGAGACTGGTCTCTTCATTAACTGTACACTCTCATAGGTGAGTATGTTTTGGTAACATTTACCTACGATCATTTGAGATTTCTCTAATCTTTCACATTAGCCTCTTATCATGTTCTCACCACATCCATTAATATTATCACATTTCCTCTTCATAATTAATCACCCCTTTGTACGTGAATGTTCTTTTCATCATATGCCAATGAACTTGGACATTTCTGTGTCTCACACTCTTACTTAACCCTTCTAGGGTTTCATCATATCATTGCATAGTATTAGTTTCATTGTATGTCAATGCACTTGGCTATTTAGTGTTTTTTAAACGCGTACATAAACCTTCTAGAATTACATAATTTCATTATATACATCTTATGTTCACTTATTTTTAAATGTATGATAGATTTATGGGTCTATACATACGAACTGTGACGCTTCATTCATAGCTCGTTAAAAGTGATTCATATCTTCCTAAGATTATATGGTACAAGACTTATGTATCTTGTCTGGATGCCTAGATCTCAATTCCTATCTATGTAAGCAGCTTATTCTTGAACATTTATTTCATGTATGATTTATGTATCAATACGGAATTTGGGCAAGGGAATCGGGTTTCGAATCCCTTTGACAACACTTACATTTTTTTATTAATTTTATATTCGTCCACACGACTTGGGACATAAGATAAAGCCCCAAAACCTTCATTTCCTTTTAGTTTCTTTTCTTTAACTTTGCTCTTTCTTGCCCGAGGGGTTGTGGGATCAAACCCGCAGAACCCCTTTTATTTTAATTTCTTTTTTCTTAAATTTTTTTCGAGTTGACCATGAGGGCTTGGGTTCGAATCCCCAAAGCCTAACTTTATTTTTTTTCTTTAATCCCTAAATCAACATAGAAGTCGTGGGTACGATTCCCACTCACCTCAAAAGTTATTTTCTTTTAATTTCCTTAAGTTTGTCTTAGAGGTTGTGGGTTCTAATCCTACAGCTCTCATTTCTTATATTCATGATTTCATTTCCCAGCCAAGGCCACAGTTCGAATCCCACTTACCACGATCTTTTAACTCACTTATTTTCATGGTTTTTAACATGGTGAGTTCATGGGTTCGACCCTCAGTGACCTCACTTATATTTCATAAAATTTTAAAACATTTTAACTTGACTGAAATTCATCAACCTATGTCTGGAAATTTTGTAACTTTTCAGCATATTTTTCATCAAGTTACACATTAGTTCTTAGGGAAATTTCATGGTTCATTTATAACGTTTTAGGTGCATTTTCATGGATTCGTTTAGCCAAGAGATTCTCACTCAATTCCGCCACATTACACTTCATATGAACATCACGATTTACATAAACATTTGTACATAAAATACAAAGAACTAACATCCCATTTCAAATCCTAATCTGTGACCAATACTCATGGCAATACACCCAAACGCACGTACGTCATATATTCGGAAAACATAGATTAACATTCATACGATTCCAAGCACACATTCAAGAACATATTCATCACGATAACACCTTACATGCCTAATATCTACCAGAAAACATACCCAACCTACGAATCAACGGGAGCTAGTGAAAGGGACATGCAACAGGGAACAATCCTACTATTTGGATTAGAATATACTGAACATTAAAAGGTCTCTTGGGAAAGGGACCAAGAAAGAAGATAACCCATACCTTTTATGAATTTCAAACCATGAAGTTGCTTCCCAAACCTTCCCCAACACTTACGTCCAAAACCAAGTGTCAACACCAAACTTTTGACGGAAAACCCTCTCTTTTCCTAACGTATTTTGCTTAGCCTTTGATTTTATTTTTTGTTATGAGTTCTTCAAGTGAGAAGAACTTTGGTAAATTTTCTATTCTTGTACGTTATTTTGGAATAGAGAACGTGAAAGAGAATGATAAAGACGTGAGAGACAGAGGAGCCTGAGAGATGAGATTTTTCTAAGGCTTAGGAGTCTAGTTTAGGACTTAGTCAAATAAGGTTTTATTAAATGGTAAAAATATGATTTCCCTTTTATTTTAAATCAGACAATAAATAATAAATATTAATTAATTACATTAATTTACCAACTTAAATAAAAAACAATTTAAATCATCGCTTTCACCTAGGTTCGAACCCGGGTGGAGCAAGACTTCACTCCAAGAGCCAATTTTTGGCCCTCTCGCTCCAAATTGCGCCTCAACATTATTAATTAACTAATTAATTACATATTTAGGGTATTTATGATACTAACCTTAGCCTGGAAAAAGACCATTTACCCTTAGACCCTCAAAACCTAAGATTTTCCCTTTTTAAGTCCGGTAAAGACTCATTCGAGTAAATATTCATATTCGAGAGCCCTAAATGGCTGGACCCAACCTTTTCTAGCTCAAATAACTCCACAAGTTAGTTGTCTTGGCTATAGCAAGGGTACAGAGGTCTGGTTCTACGCGCATCAGTCCGTATGAACCTGGTCTAATCGTAGGTATTTTAGACACATTAATCATTATTTAGCATAGCAATTTTTAGGGTTGTTACACTATATGTAGGTACTCGAGCTCCATTTCATAGTTAAGTGATAAACAACGGTTATGGGAGAGAGTTCTATTTTTGCTTTGCGCACATATAGATCTCTGTAGCAATGATCGTCCCCATATATATCTTTGTTTTTTTTTCATAATGCACCCTACTCAAGCTGCCTAAGCAAGGTGCAGAATTGACTCATTTTGGGATGGAATACTTGTTCTATTGATGAAGCTAAACCATATCATGCAGCTATCAACTAAAAACTTTTTAAATTTCATTAAGCTGAACCATATCATAGAAGGGCTAAAAACATTTTCATCTCTTTAAATTTGTTTTTTCGTATCAATTTTTGTCATTGGTGCTTAATCTTATTCGAAATTCCAAGGAATTTGTTGATAGACTTGTTGTCACAAGCTACCTTCCTTACTCTATCAATTACTCAACTAATTTGAATGATGCTAGTAGCTTCTTCTCTTGAGGTACTAATACATTGTATGCAATGTAAAATTCTCTGAACCAGCTTTGTATATACGAACCACGGTTTTTGGTGATGATTTGAAATTTGTTATGTTTTAGGCACTCTATTATCTTTTTATGTCAACCTATAACCCCATATATAAGGACCCAAAAATGAATTAGATGAAACTAGAGCCTACGTCATTTTCAAGAGAATATAAGGCCATAAAATGAATAATAAGAGTGTTTAGAGGCAGTATAAGAAGTTTAGGGGAGTTTGGAGGTGAAACGTGCAAGAACGTCCGGTGACGTTTGAAAGTTAGTCTTGAGACGTTCTAGTGTGACTTAGTATGTTTCTTGATGTTTTATGTAGTGTTTCGAGTTAAAATTAATGTTATAGGTTCCTGACATCTATAAGAGAGTGTTTCAGGTGGAAACTACCAGGCGAAACTCCCTAAGGACCAACCATAGGTTCCTTGAGGAGGACCTATCCTTGGGCCAACAAGTTGCCCAAGGAAGCAACTTTTGTTCAATGATGAAATAGGTCTACATCGCGTACTAGGGTCTCCGTAGACAAATATTTGTTCCGCTTCACAAACACAAAGAATTCAACTTCCCAGAAGTAATTTTTAAAAAAGAAATCATGTATGAACAGCTTCGTGTCGCGGACTTGTTTCCAGATGAAAGTTTTGAAAATTGATGTTGAGATTGACTTGTCTAAAAGGGTAAAATTGATCCGGGAGTGATTGAGAAATTTGGGATATGGTTAGTAAAAGTTTTCAGAAATTATTCCCTTTTCCCAAGACAAAACCCCAATACGCAATAAAAAAATATGAAATCAGAACCTTTCTCTCCAAAAGTTCTCCCAAAACCACTAATGAAGAAGAAGAGAAATTATAGCAGCTTTTAGAACGAACTGATCAAGGTTTCAAGCTGGGTTTATGGTCCTAATCTCATTGATGTGAATCTTATTCATTCATGGATTCTTCGATCCATGAATCCCCCTAGTTTCCCCTTCAATTGTGAGCCCAAAGAACCCAATCTAGAGAGGGTTGTGATTGCATTGTGGGTAAGACTTGATTGTGATCCCAATCTAGTGGGTAACATCCATTGATGTTTATATGATGATTATGTACTGATTTTATGGACTTTTCAATGTGAATTATTGAATTTAAATTTAGGGTGATCATGCTAATATTAGGCCATTATAGACTTCATGAAGGTTTTGTGTTGATTCTTCTTAACTTGATAGTATTCTATATTAAATCATCATGCTTGGATAATCTATGTATGAATTGATCTAGATTTGATGAATTCGTATGGGTATTGATTGAATTGAACTCTAATGAATGAATTATGGCTATATTCACCTAGTATTGAAGAATGTGAGAAGAAAGCTAATGCTAGAAGACTCTTTTATTTACCTATGAATAAATATAGAATGAATTGATGAATAATTAACCTTAGGATGGTTGTGTTGGATGTAGATCTAGGATAATTTAATTAAATTTATCGATTCACTTGTGCATAGAGAGATTTTCAAGGACATCCCTCCATGAGAGAAGGTTAAGAAAGGCTTAACAAGTAAACCTTGGAGTATATGCTTGACTACAACTGGTTATGCAAAGTGAGACGGATAGTCTAGCAAGGGTCCGGACTCCAAGTAAAAAGGAGAGACAAACCTAGTGGTTGTGATGACTATCCGGTTAGGTCTCATGAGGCATGAGTCCGTCACGTAGTGGAGTCAAGGTGTCTAGTAGAGACCTCCATATCCTACGAACTTAGACATGCTTGAGAAGCATCTCATAGTGTTCATATGAAATGAATGAACATAGATATGCCCAAGGGGTATCTCGTAGTGTTCATAGAATGTGAATGAACATAGACATGCCCTAGGTGTATCTCTTGGTTTTCATGATTACTAAGACATAATGACGTACCATAAAATGTATCTAGTAGGATACATATGATTAAGGAACTTAGACATTATTAAAGAAGTATCTCATAGTGTTCAAAAGATAAAGTAGGTGCTACGCTCCAAAGTAAGAAGTAATAGAAAAGGATCAAAAAGAACTACCTTGCATGAGTGGTGTTATGGGGCATCATAAGTGCATTGCACATGGTGTAACCTAGTGTCATTAAAGAAGAAATTTAACATACGATTGGACTAGAGTTGCCTTTCCTAGTAAAGTAGACTAACGATGAGAGAATCTTAATAAATGAAGCTAAGTAATGATGAGGTTATCATGTTAAGGATATTTTCAAGATAGGATAAGTATATGGGGTAGTATTGTATGCCTCATGTACATTACAAATCATATTTTGAGGAAATCATAAGAGTATAGTATTCTTTAGTATGAAGTAAGGCTACTAGAGACTTGATTAAATAATATAGGGTGACTTAAAGATATGCTTAATGTGTAAGGTAGTATGGGATGCTTCACATGCATTCCACAAGTATATTTTGAGTTGGCTTAGGTGCATAGTGATTTTAAGACATGATGACCGTAGGTCTTAATTATGAAAGTGAACTATGATCAAGGATGACCAAGGAGATGTACATAGCTTTGGTAGTAGTATGGGATGATGTCTTTGCCCTGCACTAGTATACTTGGAGGTAGCTTGTGGTGTAGTTCATTTGAGTAAGAAGCCCAAGTAATTAAGTATGAACTCTTATGTACTTCAAGATGATTTAATATTCTTATGATATTAATGATATGATTATGTCTTTATCTCTTATGATTATGCCTTTTATTGACTAACCCTTTGAGATATTTATGTTTGGTATGATAGTTTCCATACATGGTACATATCGTACTAGCATATATTGCCTACATGTTTTCCATGTAGGGTCTTGAGGTATTGAGTTTCTTTGAAGGGGAAGAGTTTCCAATGCTTTCAAGGAAAGAAGATTGGTGAGTCGTCATAGCGTCCAAGGACATCACTACTAAGTTGTCATTTATATTATTTTATTGTTTAGACTTTTATGGTTTTGACCCAAGACAATTGTACTAATGATTTTTCATAGATGGTATTTTAGACATACGTTAGATGTTTTATGAGATGAATTCAATATGACGTTTTGAAATAAAAGTTTAAATTACACACTACTTTTCTTATATATGCAATGGAAGATGCCTAAGAGGCTTGTACATGACCTTCGAGAGGTAAAGTACGTTGTGGTGTGACCTAAGAATGCCCAAACTTATATGATATACATGCGGGTCATGACAAACTTTGCATAAGAGCATAAGGTTATAAAAATGGTCTTAGGATGTCTTAAAACCACGTCTAGTAGAGTCCTATTCATCGGTGTGAGTCGTGATCTATGAGTAGGAGGCTATGAGTTGCTTAGGAAAGTTTCACTTCTTTATTTTTCAAGTCATGTCATAGATTTATCAAATCTCTCTCTCTCTCTATTATCCCTTATTTGATGGTCTTTAGGATATGACTATTAGAATGGTTATGCTACAAGTAGTGAGGGAGGAAGGTTGGTTAAAATGCCAAGTTTGGCTATGTGACTTGAGAGAGTTGAGATTATGGGATTTGATTTTGTTTTTAGTATGGATGGGTTGATGTATGGTTATGTTGATGTTGGTAAAAGGACATGATGTGTTATGTTGTATATTGATAGAATTTTGTTGAATAGAGTGTTTGAGTAATTCCTATGAGGGGTGAGTGAATAGACTTTTCTAAGGAGGGTAGAAGTTTAATTCACCATGGTTTAAGATTAACCTTGGGTGAAGGATGTGAAATTTTAGTGATGTTAAGAAAGGCTTGCTACAAATGGGGGAATGAAGTTGTTATGTATCCTTGATGTGCATAATCAAGGAGTGCTAGAGATAGTCTCCTTGATTGGTGTAGTTACTAAGAGAAGTTTAGTCCCAGTTGTTATGGATAAGGTGAAAGTGTCCATATAATGAGGGATTTTCCTAAGGCAAAAGCTAATGTGAGGGAACACAAGCAATTTGCTGCTAATTGTTGGGAATGTGTTCGTGAATCCAAGGTTATGTTCTTTTCTCTCAAATTCAAGGGTGATCAAGAGTGATATACTTATGTTCCATTTGGTATGTGCTTCTTTATTTTATTATGAAAAATTCTAGAAATTTTTTTTACTATGAATTTATTTGTTGATTTGATGTTCCTCATGACTAGGAATTGATGTTAGAAAGGCACGTATAGCTTATTCCCAAGCGGGGGATAAGGAGCCTTTTTATGAGATCTTTATATGGTTATGTGTAGTTATTTTTAGCTTTGAATTGGATTTTTTCCATTATTAGGGTATGCACATTAAGGTATAACACATCTATGATGGGTTACTGGTCTAGTGTTGGCCCTTTAGAGAAGTGTTTAGCAAGGTGTCATTCGGGGACAAATGTTTCCCAAGTTGGGAATATTATAAGGACCCAAAAACGAATAAGGTTAAACTAGAGCCTAGGACATAGTCACAAGCTTATAATGTCCTAAAATGACTAATAATAGTGTGTAAATGTAACAACCCTAAAAATGGATATGCTAAGTAATGCTTGATGTGTCTAGAATGTCAACGATTATACCGGGTTCACACGGATTGATGCGCGCAAGACCATATCTCTGAACCCTTGAGAACGCCAAGCCAACTAACTTGGGGAGTTAGTTGAGCTCCGAAAGGTTGGGTTCAGCCATGTAGGGCTCCCGAATGTGAAGATTTACTCGGATAAGTCTTTACCAAACTTAAAAAGGAGAAATCTTATGTTTGGAGGGTCTAGGTGTAAAATTGTCTTTTTCCAGGTTAAGGGTTGTTCATAATTACCCTAAATATATATTTAATTATTTATTTAATAAGTTGGAGGGGCATTTTGGGTATAAAGGGTGTTAATTGGCCTTCGAGCAAACTATTGTTCCATCTAGGTGGGAGCAATGATTTAACTTGATTATTTAAATTGGTGAATTAATTTAATTAATTAATATTTAAATCTTGATTTAAGAAAAAGTAAAATCATATTATTATTATTAATTAATTAATTAATTAATTAATTAATGGGGCAGTTTGGAGCGGGTCTACCCCGAGGGACCCATTTTTGCGTTGGGATGTTACAGGTTCGAACGTCGACGGAAGAAACATTTAAGTGGATTAAATTGAGGTTTATTCATCTGATTTTTGTAAGGGCAATATCGTTTTTAACATATAATTTAAAAAATCAGATTTTAACATTTGAACTAATCTTATTTTGATTAATTCTCAACTAGAATCCTAATCCTAAGGAACCTCTCTCTTTTCCCGTTTGATCGACTCTCACGATCTGCCTCTCTCTCTCTCTTTCTCTCTCTCGCTTTCTTTGACGTTCTCTCTTCTTAACCAGAACATAAAATCTACAAAAAGTTCTTCACACTTGAAGAACTTACACGAAAAATATAAACAAACAAGCTAACAAGAAACATAAATAAAAGTTCCATCGGGTTTGTATTGGATTTTAGGGATTTGGACGTGATTTAGGAGAAGGTTTTTGGGCAGAAATTTGTGAGTTGAGCAACATTTAAATCAGTATGGGTTTCTCTCCTAGACTCTTTTCTCCAAGAGAATTTTTTTCCCATGAATTCAACGAATCTTGAAACTAGGGTGGTTCCCGTTCTTGTCGAACTCCTTGTCCCTAGTATCCCTTATATCTCAATGTGAAATAGGTTGGAGATCATGTTGTTGGTATGTTTTCTGGTACTTTAAGTATGAAGTGTGATTTTCGTGATAATGTGTTCATGATTATGTGTTTGGAATTGTAAGCATGTTAAGTTATGTCACGGAAAGTATTTGAAAAATTATATGTTTTTATGGTTGAATTTTATGTGCAAATGTTTGTGTAAATCATGAGTTGTAAAAGTGGTGTAATGGTAATTCTTGGCTTAATATAATAATAAAAAGATTACACTTAAAGATGCACCAAATGATCCACAAAATGCCTTAAGAATTAACGTATGAATGTTGATAAAAAGAAGCTTAAAGTAGTGAACAAATTTTCGACATTTGGTAGGTTGGGTTCGGCCAAACAAAGTGGTACAAAATGCAATGAAAAATGAATGTAAAATAAGTTAAATCAATAAGTATTGAACCCAAGACATCATCACATGAAAACTACAAAGAAATCATCAAAAGAATAAGACAAATATGGATTGGAAGAGATTAAATTTCCAGCCTGTTGGAAATTGAAGTCTCAACCAACTTTTTAAAAAAATGAGCTTTGTTTAAATTTGTTTTAAAAATGTGAGGTCAGTGGGGATTGAACCCACAACCTCACTAAATGAAAATTTCAAAAACTTTTGTTAGAGAATGTAAGGAAAAATAGATGTGGTGAGTGGGGATTGAATCCACATCCTCTTGAATGGATGAGAGAGTTAGGAGAAATAAAATGTGGAGAGTGGGGATTGAACCCACAACCTCTTTAATGGATGAGAGTGTTAGGAGAAAAATAAAGGAGAAAATAATTGTGGAGAGTTGGGATTGAACCCACAACCTCTTGGATATGCGAGAAAGTTAAGAGATAAGTTAAAAGAATAATAACGAGCTTGTGGGGGATTGAACCCACAACCTCCTTGACATAAAATGAAAAAGGAGAGGAGAAAAAGAAAGAAATATTATGGGTTTGATGGGAATCGAACTAGGGTTTCCCACATCTGAAAAATGGAATTACCAAGTTTAAAATAAGATTAAGTGTTGTTCAAGTAATTCAAAATCGGGTCTCCTTGTCCAATTCCATTATTGACACATAAGTCATAAGTAAACAAATATTTAATGAATGTTGCCTCTAAAGATTGAAATCAATATCTTGGTATATCTACAAGAAGCATAAGTCTTGTACCACATAGTCTTGGGTAAACATAAATCACTTAGACAAACTATAAATGAAGCCTCATGGATTGTATGTGTGGACTCATAAGTCTAGCATATGTTTAAAATGTAAGTGAACCTAAGATGTATGTGATGAAATGATGTAAACCTTGAAGGGTTAAGTAAGAGTGTGAAAACACTAAATTGCCAAGTGCGTTGGCATATGATGAAATGAACATTTACGTAAAGGGGTGAGTAGTTATGATAAGGAAAGGTGCTAAAGATAATAAATGTGGTGACAATATGATAAGAGGTAAATGTGAAAGATGAGAGCAACCACACATGAGCCTAAGTAAATGTTATCAAAATATACTCACCTATGAGAGTGTAAAGTTATTGAAGTGACCAGTTGATATGAACACTCTAATGAAAGTATTAAAGTTAACATACTTAATACTAATTATGAGATGAGAAATCATCTAATGAGTTATGATGTCCTAATTCTAAAAGCCAACTTCCATGATTTATGAGTTTAATGTAATGGAACTTTATACAGAGCATCGATAGGCTAGCTAGGAGCGGTGATGCCTTCTTTTGGGAAGGGCGGAGGTTCACGTAACTCTCATGAGATGAGATTGTCCGGCATGCCGGGTATGGATGTCCTTATATCTCCTAGTCTTTGAACCTATACTGCCAATATAGGGATGTAGCAGGGTTCGACTCCCTATATACGCTAGCATCTTTGGGTCACTTTGGCTGTTGATTCCACCTCTAATCGGTGTGGGGTAGACACTGGATTTCACGATGCTCACATGATCTATTTCGGTTAAGGTTAAAGTTCCCAAAGAAAGAATGAGGCCAGCCTCAACAAATGCTTATAATGAAATGAACGATACCGAAGGTTTTAGCATAGGATAATCAAGAGGTGAGCTAGACTTAAGTTATAACACTAGGTTATTCTTGGTCATTGCACAGCGAACCCGATGAGAGTCTTAAACTACATCCTAGGTATGATCGGTGGCTGCACTAGTATATGAAAGAATGAAAATGAAGTACATATGAATGAATGAAGCAAACTCTGTGTTTGTCAAAGAAGGCTCCCTAGTTGAGGTCCCATATGTTGAGCCCTCATTTAGGGAAGTCCAAATGTCATGTCCATGATTCCAATGTCACATGGCATATGAAAGAATGATACGAACTATGTGATACGATATGGGTAGTATGTTATGTGTTGTTTGCAAAATGATAAGTGTGATGTTGCATGTTACTCTCATGGCATGTCTTTCCTAATAAGAAATTGGCAAGTCCACTGACTTGACTTTCCATAATTCATATCGATAGGAAAGAGATCTTCTTAATCAAGCATGCCATTGGTGTGTGATTGCATATACCCATGCTTAGTACAAGTGTGTACTAATCCCATACAACTCTACATTTATAGCTGCAGGCACATGTGGACGTTAAAGCTTACAGATCGACGCTGAAGTTATACGGACATGGAGCATTCATTCGGATTTGGTAGACCCTCATGCTTTCGAGGACGCTTGACTATTATATTCTATCTTACATATAGGTTTGAGTTAGTTGAGTATGTTCCACTACCGTTCTTTCTCATCTTATATCAGACATTGTATTGGTGACATTTTTGCAAGTATACACTTAATGCAGTATGGAACTATTTCTTTCATTTGATGATCTTAATATTAGATGATTCATTGTGAACATTTATGAGTGTAAATAGAATGTCTTAAATCAATGTTAAATAACAAAAAGTTCAAATTTTCCACTAAAATTAACCTAGATGAAGTAATGATGATGTATGTAGGCTTGTCTGCGACCTTTGAAAGGTAAACGATGATGGTGTCGTCTGGGTGTAGAGTCCGATCATGAAAAATTTGGTATCAGAGTGTTAGGTTAAATTCCGAGTAGAATAATCTCACATCAACCACATCGAGTAGTTTCTAAATCATGGTAGTGAAGTACACCACTATCCTGAATTAGAGAATGCATGATGCATAGGAAAAATTCCATTTTTCTGATCTTATCGTGCCTTCTCTAATGTCTGATTTCATGGAGTTAAGAGCGTCTCTAACATCAAATCTTGATATCCAGAATGATTGATGTCCAGAAAGAATAATACAAGGTGGAACATTGGTCAGGGAAGAGGAGAAGCACCTGTTGGGGACAACCAAGTTCCTCCCCAAGCCCCAACTGCTGAAATGATCTGCCTGTTAACCCATCTGGGTTTACAAATGGAGAAGTAAGGACAGCCCTGGTACAAATGACCCAAGCCATAACCTTACAAGCTCCGGCTTTGACAGACCAGGCAAAAAACAAGGTGTTCCAACAAAGAACCTACCTTCCAGCCCATGGCCAACAGGTTAAGGGACTTCACAAGGGTGAATCCTCCTGTTTACACTGGATATAAGATTGTTGAGTATCTCGAGGAGGAATTTAGGGCATCTATGATGCATGAATTCATGGAACTTTCAAGGCTTATGGTCCGTGTAAAACAAGTGGAGGAAGATAGGAAGATGAAGCATACTAGGGCAGTGAACAGGTCAAGGTAAGCTGAGAAGAATTTTTCAAGGAAGAGTAGTGCTGAATCAGGGATAAGCCTAGGTTTAGGAAGGGACCTCCCATCAAGGGGATTCAAGTTCATCAAAGGTTCACTATGATAGAGATTCTGAGCCCAGAGTTAAAAGAAGTAGTGAAGTAGATAAACCTCAGGAGAGGCCACCTTGTAGAAAGTGTGGCAAACATCATGGAGGAGTATGAGGGGCTCTAATTCTTGTTAAAGTTGTAGCAAACCCGGTCACATGATGAAGGATTGTCCGTATGAAATAGGTCGAGAAAAAGGTAAGGAGAAAGTTCAACCGAATGGTCAAGTGAACAGGCTCCAAGGAGGCAACGATTCTTCTCAATCAAGTCTAAGGGGGTAGGGGAAGACACCTCTTGTGATGTATCGGATGTGTAGCCTAAATTAGTTTTCATGTGTATGGTTTTATGCACTAGTATAAAGTTAATATGTTGGAGTCATCATGTTGGTTGCTCACTTATGTGACTTATATGTTTATTTATGTTGTATGCTTTGATGATACTAGTTTAGGAAGGAGTTTATTAGTCTTTTAATGTGAAGCTGCTAGTAGGTTTAAAGGATGTGCACAAACCTACTAATATGTAAATCAAATATTCGCCAATAAAAAACATTGAATACATTAGGTATAGATTTTCTCCATAAGTGTTATGCTACCATAGACTATCAAACCAGGGTAGTGAGGTTTCATTTGCTAAATGAGATAGGGTATAAATGGGCAAGGCGTTGACCAATCAAACAAAGCCATATAATTTCAAATCATAAGGACAACAAGATGTTATATAAGGAGTTAGATATACTCCTCCTAAGGCTGGTTTTGTTTAAGAAACTTTAAATTTTAATGCAATAGTCTACTTGGTGTTGTAAGTACCAAAATTGTATGTGTAATGAATGTACTATTTGAGTTAAATGAATCCATGTTTGCATGTCATGTTGCTGTTTTTATATAGCGTGCCCAACAATTTTGTATTGCATCAGTTGTGAGGTGCACCAAGTTAAGTGCGATTGAGAAGGAAGTTCCTCAATCTCAAATATGAAGCTTCAGATAAGCTTGATTAATATACATTATCCAGAGTAAGTGTGAAAGACAAACACACAAAGAGAAAAGTCACAAGTATGTTCAATATTTTCAAAAATCACCCTATTTATTTTAAAATGATGTGTAGTGTCACTCGGGGATGAATGTTCCTACCAGGGGGATAATGTAACAACCCTAAAAATGGATATGCTAAGCAATGCTTAATGTGTCTAGAATGCCTACGATTAGACTGGGTTCACACGGATTGATGCGCGTAGAACCAGACCTCTGAACCCTTGAGAAAGCCAAGGTAACTAACTTGGGGAGGTATTTGAGATAGGAAAGGTTGGGTCCATCCATGTAGGGCTCCCAAATATGAAGATTTACTCGGATGAGTCTTTACCGGACTTAAAAAGGGGAAATGTTAAGTTTTGAGGGTCTAGGGGTAAATGGTCTTGTTCGAGGTTTAGGGTAGTATTTTAATTACCCTAAATATGTAATTAATTATTTAATTAATAAGGTGGAGGGGCATTTTTGTTAGAAAGGGCCGAAATAGGCCTTTTGAGCAAAATCTTGCTCCACCAGGGTTCGAACCTAGGTGGCAGCAATGATATAACTTGATTATTTAAATTAGTGAATTAATTTAATTAATTAATATTTAAATTATTATTTAAGACAGAGTAAAATGGGATTATTATTATTAATTAATTAATTAATAGGGATGTATGGGTCGGGTCAATCGGGAGGGACCCATTTTCGGGAAAGGGACATCATGGGTTCGAATCTCGACGAAAGCAACATTTAAGTGGATTATATTGAGGTTATTTATATTATTTTTGTAAGGTCATTATGTTTATTTAACAAATAGTTAAAATAATCTGATTTTTACATTTTAACAAACCTTATTTTGACTAAGTCTCAACTAGAATCCTAATCCTAAGGAACCTCTCTCTTTTTCACGTTTCATCCACTCTCACGATCTGCCTCTCTATCTCTCTTTGTTTCTTTCACGTTCTCTCTACCTAAAAAAACACAATAACAGAAAAGCTACAAAAAGTTCTTCACACATTAAGAACTTACACGAAAAATATAAATAAACAAGTTAACCAAAAACGTAAAGCAAAGTTCCGTTGGGTTTGTGTTGTAGTTTAGGGATTTTGATGGGAGTTTGGAGAAGGTTTTTGGGAAGCAAGTCATAGGTTGAACAACAATGAAATAAGGTATGGGTTTCTATCCTTGACTTCTTCGCCAAGGGAATTTTCTTTCCCATGAATTGAACGAATCTTGAAACTAGGGTTGTTCACGTTCTTGTCGAACTCCTTGTCCCTAGTATCCCTTTGATCTTAATGTGAAATAGGTTATAGATCATGTTGTATGTATGCTTGCTGGTGGTTTAAGTATGAAGTGCGACTTTCGTGATAATGTGTTCATGATTATGTGCTTGGAATTGTAAGCATGTTAATTTATGTCAACCGAAAGTATGTGAAAATAATACATTTATATGGTTAAATTTTATGTGCGAATGTTTTTTTAAATCATTAGGTGCAAAAGTGGTGTAATGTTTCTGGATGTAATGGTAATTCTTGGCTAAATATAACCATAAAAAATTAAAATTAAAGATGCACCAAATGATCCACGAAATGCCTTAAGAATTAACGTATGAATGATGATAAAAAGAAGCTGAAAATAGTGAACAAATTTCAGGCATTTGGTAGGTTGGGTTCGGACAAACAAAGTGGTACAAAATGCAACGAAAAATGAATTTAAAATAAGTTAAAACACTAAGGATTGAATTCAAGACATAATTACATGAAGTCTAAAAAAAAAATCAACAAAAATTAAGACAAAAATGGATTGGAAGAGATCTAGCCTGCTAGAAATAGTAGTCTCGGCCAACTTTTTTTTTAAAAAAAGAGCTTCGTTTAGTTTTTTTTTAATTGTGAGGTCTTTGGGGATTGAAACCATGACCTCACTTAATGAAAATTTCATAAAAATTTCGTGAGAAAAATGCAAGGAAAATATGATGTGGTGAGTGGGGATTGAACCCACAACCTCTTGAATGGATGATAGAGTTAAGAGAAAAATAAAGGAGAAAATAAAATGTGAGTGTGGGGTTGAACGCACAACCTCTTGAATGTATGAGGGAATTAGGAGAAAAATAAAGGAGAAAATAAATGTGGAGAGTGGGGATTGAACCCACAACCTCTTGGATAGGTGAGAAAGTTATGAGATAAATTAAAAGAAAAATAATGAGCTTGTGAGGGATTGAACCCACAACCCCCTTGCCTTATAACGAAAAAGGAGATGATAACAAGAAAGAAATATTATGGGTTTGATGGGGATCGAACTAGGGTCTCCCAAATCTGAAAAATGCGAATATCAAGTTTAAAATATGATTGAGTGTTGTTCAAGGTATTCGAAACCGGGTTCCCTTGCCCAATTCCGTATAGACACATAAGTCATACGTAAACCAATATTTAATGAATGTTACCTCTAACATCGAAATCAATATCTTGGCATATCTACAAGAAGCATAAATCTTGTACCACATAATCTTGGATAAACATAAATCACTTAGACAAACTATGAATGAAGCCTCATGGATTCTATGAGTGGAATCATAAGTATAGCATATGTTTAAAATGTAAGTGAACCTAAGATGTATGTGATGAAATAATGTAAACCTTGAAGGGTTAAGTAAGAGTGTTAAAACACTAAATGGCCAAGTGCGTTGGCATATGATGAAATGAACATTCACGTAAAGGGGTGAGAAATTATAAAAACCAAATGTTCTAAAGATAATAAATGAGGTGACAATATGATAAGAGGCGAATGTGAAAGATGAGAGCAATCTCAAATGAGCCTAAGTAAATGTTACCAAAACCTACTCACCTATGAGAGTATAAAGTTAATTAAAAGACCAGTATCTATGAACACTCTAATGGAAGTATTGAAGTTAAGGCATAACTAATACTAATGATGAGGTGAGAAATCATTTAATGAGCTATGATGTCCTCATGCTAGAAGCCAGCCTCCATGATGTATGAGTTGAATGCAATGGAATTTTATACTGAGCACCGATAGGCTAGCTATGAGCAGTGATGCCTTCCTTCGGGAAGGGATGAGGTTCACGTATCTTTCATGAGATGAGACTGTCCGGCATGCCGGTTATGGGTTTCCTTATATCTCCTAGTTTTTGAACATGTACTACAAATATAGGGATCTAGCAGGGTTCGAAGCAGGATATATTCTAGCATTCTCGGTTCACTTTGACTGGTGATTCCACCTCTTTTCGGTGTGGGGAATGCCTGGATTTCATGATGCTCGCATGATCTATGTTGGTTAAGGTTAAAGTTCCCAAATAAAGAATGAGGCCAGCCTCAACAAATTCACATAATGAAATGAACAATACCAAAGGTGTTAGGATAGGATAATCAAGAGGTGAGCTAGACTTGAGTAATAATACTAGGTTATTCTTGGTCATTGCACAGCGAACACAATGATATTCTTAAACTACATCCTAGGTATGAATGGTGGCTGCACTAGTATATGAAAGATTGAAAATGAAGTAAGTATGAATGAATGAAGTACACTCTGTGTTTGTTAAAGAAGACTCCCTAGTTGAGGTCCCATATGTTGAGCCCTCATTTTGGGAAGTCCTCATGTCAAGTCCATGATTCCAAGGTCGCATGGCATATGAAAGAATTATAAGAACTATGTGATATGATATGTGTAATAAGTTATGTCCTACTTGCAAAATGATAAGTATGAAGATGCATGTTACTATCATGGCATGACTTTCCTAATCTGAAATTTGCAAGTCCACTGCCTTGACTTTCATAATTCATATCGATAAGAAAGAGCTTTTGTTAACCATGTAAGTCCTTGGTGTGTGCTTGCATATACCCATACTTAGTACAAGTGTGTACTAATCCTATAAAAATCTATATTATTAGGTGAAGACACAGGTGGACGTTAGAGCTTACAGGTCGACGCTGAAGCTATATGGACGTAGAGCATTCATCCAGATTCGGTAGGCCCTCATGTTTTCGAGGACGCTTTCCCATTATATTCTAGCTTAGATATAGGTTTGAGTTAGTGGAGTATGTTCCACTAGCGTTTCTTTCTCATCTTATTTCAGACATTGTATTTGTGCAATTTTTGCAAGTATACACTCAATGCAGTATGTAACTATTTCTTTCATTTGATTATCTTAAAATTATATGGTTGATTGTGAACGTTTATGAGTTTAAGTAGAATGTCTTAAATGAATGTTAAGTAACAAAAAGTTCAAATTTTCCGCTAAAATTAACCTAGATGAAGTAATGATGACGTATGTAAACTTGTCTGCGACTTTTGAGAGGTCAACGACGCTGGTCTCGTATGGGTTCTAGACTCCAGTCGTGAAATTAGAGGCAGTGTGTAAAGTTTGGAAGAGTTTGGAGTTGAAACGTGCAAGAATATACGGTGACGTTTGAAAGTTAGCCTTGAGACGTGCTAGCATGCCTTAGTATGTTTCATGAGGTTTTATGCAGTGTTTGGAGTTAAAATTGGTGTAAGAGGTTCCTAACATCTATAAAAGAGTATTTAAGGTGGAAATGTCCAGGGAAAACTTCCCAAAGACCAACCAGAGGATCCTTGAAGTTCACCCAACTTTGGGCCAACAAGCTGTCAACGACCTGTTTAGTCGATTCGAGCAGCAAGATTATTTTGATAGAAATTCGCTGAGTCGACGGAACAGTCGACGGACCGTCATGATCACGACGGACCGTCGGGGGGTAATCGTTCAAAAACACTTAAACTCTGAAAATCTGGGTACTGGGATCAACTCTCTGAACTTCACGACGGAACTGCAGTACGGACCGTCGTAGCCACGACGGACCGTCACAGACCTTTTACTGAATTTGAGTCTCTGAAATTTGTGACGGACGTGCAGAACGGACCGTCGCAGGTACGACGGGCCGTCACAAGTGGCGTAACCTCGACTGAGTCGGATTTCTTCTGAGAGTTTTTAAGGGGCGTTTTGGACTATTCATGCTTATAATTATAAAATTTGTGGGTTAATGTTAATAATTTATTTAGTAGGGGATTAAAGGAGATAACCTTGAAATAAATAGTGGGTTACTTTTATCATCTTTTATACTTAATTATTTGATAATTAAGGTAAAAAGAAAAAGAGTTGGAAGAAGGAAAAATAGAGAGAACGAGCGAGAGAGAGAGAAGAACGAAGAGACAGCAAGAACATTGGAGAAGTAGATTGCTTGATCACGGTTCTTCGGTGGAGGTAGGTTATGGTTTATTCTATTTTATAGTAAACTCTAAATAGCGATTGATATGTATTGGGTGGTATTGTAAAGTCTTCTATGCGCTTAATTGTGTTGT
>NC_028643.1:40982720-40987362 GCF_001406875.1 Solanum pennellii | reverse complement strand
TCTATTTCGCAGATGGTCAGAACTAGAGCAACGACTGTGTCAACACCAGCACCGGCAGGACAAGGTACGTCTTAGCCAGCAACTGGGGCTGTAGCTCGAGGAGGAGCAGTGGCAAGAGGTCGTGGTAGAGGTCGCAGGAGGACGCCCTCTAGAGGTAGAGGACGAACACCTGGTCCAGATAGTAATAGGGCAGTGACTCCTCCACCGACTGATGAGGTAGTGAGAGAGGGTGAGGAAGGGGAAAATGAGCAGGTTCAAGATGAGGGATTACCACCCCAGCCTACCCCAGAGATGATTAATCAAGTCCTTACTTATCTTAGCGGGTTATCTGATCAGGGCCAGACACCTCCAGTGTTTTCTGCTCCAGCACCTCAAGTTCCAGGAGTACAACATGCAGCCTCTGTGGCTCCCCGCATGGATGCCTCATTGGAAATAGGCACATTTCCTCGATTGACTACAGGGTCCATAATGACAAGTGATCAGCATGAACTTTTCACTAAATTCTTAAAGTTGAAACCTCCAGTATTCAAGGGTGCTGAATCTGATGATGCCTATGATTTTCTGGTTGATTTTCATGAGTTGCTGCATAAAATGGACATAGTAGAACGATTCGGGGTAGAGTTTGTGACCTACCAGTTTCAGGGGGATTCCAAAAGGTGATGGCGGACGCATGTTGAGTGTCAACCAGCACAGGCACCACCTATGAATTGGGCATCATTCTCTAGCCTATTTATGGAGAAGTATAAACCCCGAACTTTGAGAAGGAGAGATGAATTCCTGAGCCTAGAGCAAGGAAGGATGTCTGTTGCTGCTTATGAGGCTAAATTTCGTGCACTATCTAGGTATGCCACTCAGCTTTGTTTTAGTCCACAAGAGCGAATTCGCCGTTTTGTGAAGGGATTGAGGTCAGATTTGCGGATTCCAGCCTTACAGGTAGCTGCTGTAGCAAAATCCTTTCAGGAAGTTGTTGATTTTGTGATAGAAGTAGAGGGGGTGAAGCCAGACGACTTCACCATGGCGTCTACATCTAAAAAGTTCCGTAAGGGAGGTAAGTTTAGAGGTTCTTACTCCAGAGGGCAGAGTTCAGGAGGTTACCAAAACCGCCCTATTCAGTCTTCCCTGCAGGCTGTAGTTGAGGGTCCACCGCAGACCGGCCAAAAATTCTCTGAGTTTGGAGGTTATCCCCAGACTCCGTCGTTCTCACAGAGACCAATGCTTGACTCCAGAGAGTGTTATGGATGTGGAGAGACTGGACATATTAGGAGGTTTTGTCCAAAACCGAGTTACAGACCCCCAATAGTTAGAGGTAGAGGTGGTCATGGGAGAGGCCGCCATTCTGGAGGACGCGGTGGACAAGGTAATGGTGGTCACCCATTCAATCGGGGTGGGGGGCAAGCTGGAACTGCTGCGGCGCAACATGATAGGGGCAATGGACAGACAGGTGATAGGGCCCATTGTTATGCTTTCCCCGGGAGGTCTGAAGCAGAGACATCTGATGCTGTTATCACAGGTAATCTTTTGGTCTGTGATTGCATGGCTTCTGTATTATTTGATCCTGGATCCACATTTTCATATGTATCTTCCTCATTTGCTACTGGTCTTGATTTACATTGCGATTTGCTTGACATGCCTATTAGTGTCTCTACTCCTGTGGGTGAGTCTGTGATAGTTGAGAAGGTGTATAGGTCTTGCCTTGTGACTTTTGTAGGGAGCAATACCTATGTAGATTTGATTATCCTAGAAATGGTTGATTTTGATGTAATTCTGGGTATGACTTGGCTTTCCCCAAATTTTGCAATCTTAGATTGTAATGCTAAAACTGTGACATTGGCCAAGCCTGTGACAGATCCGCTAGTGTGGGAGGGTGACTACATTTCCACCCCAGTCCGTATTATCTCTTTTCTTCGCGCTAAGAGGATGGTTAGTAAAGGTTGTTTAGCCTTCTTGGCACATCTCAGGGATGATACTTCCAAAGTACCTTCGATTGAGTCTGTTTCGATAGTCTGTGAGTTTCTGGATGTGTTTCCTGCAGACCTTCCTGGTATGCCACCGGATAGGGACATCGATTTCTGTATTGATATGGAGCCGGGTACTCGCCCCAGTTCCATCCCCCCTTATAGAATGGCTCCAGCTGAGTTAAGGGAGTTAAACGCCCAACTTCAGGAGTTGTTAAGTAAAGGTTTTATTAGACCAAGTGCATCCCCTTGGGGCGCTCCTGTTTTATTTGTGAAAAAGAAGGATGGAAGCCTTCGGATGTGCATAGACTACAGGCAACTGAATAAGGTAACTATTAAGAACAAGTACCCTATTCCTCGAATTGATGATCTGTTCGATCAGTTACAAGGTGCTTGTGTCTTCTCTAAAATTGATCTGAGATCCGGTTATCATCAATGTAAAATACGGGCAGCAGATGTGCCAAGGACTGCTTTTCGAACCGGGTATGGGCATTACGAATTCTTAGTAATGTCTTTTGGGCTTACGAATGCCCCTACTGCTTTCATGAGTCTGATGAACGGAATTTTTAAGCCATATCTGGATCTCTTTGTTATTGTATTCATTGATGATATACTGATATACTCAAAGAGCAGGAAAGAACATGAGGAACATTTGAGAATCGTATTGGAGTTGTTGAGGGAGAAAAGGCTTTATGCCATATTCTCCAAGTGTGAGTTTTGGCAAGATTCAATGTCCTTCTTGGGGCACGTGGTTTCTAAGGATGGAGTGATGGTGGATCCTTCTAAGATTGAAGCAGTGAAGAGTTGGGTAAGACCTACTAATGTTACAGAGGTAAGAAGCTTTGTTGGTTTAGCTAGCTACTACCGTCGATTTGTCAATGGATTTTCTTCTATTACTTTGCAGCCAACAAATTTGACTAAGCAGAATGTTCCCTTTGTATGGTCGGATGAATGTGAAGAAAGTTTCAACTCAAGACTTTGTTGACTACTGCCCCAATTCTTACCTTGCCAGTGGAAGGTAAGAATTTCATTGTCTATTGTGATGCATCTTATTCTGGTCAGGGTGCAGTGCTAATGCAGGAAAGAAGTATAATTGCTTATGCTTCGAGACAATTAAAAGTGCATGAACGTAACTATCCGACCCATGATTTGGAGTTGGCTGCAGTAGTATTTGCATTAAAGCAATGGAGACATTACCTATATGGGGTCAAATGTGAAGTCTATACAGATCATCGTAGTTTACAGTATGTCTTTACTCAGAATGATTTAAATTTGAGGCAGAGGAGGTGGATGGAACTACTGAAGGACTACAATATCACTATTTTGTATCACCCAGGAAAAGCTAATGTTGTGGCAGATGCTTTAAGTAGAAAAGCAGGGAGCATGGGGAGCTTAGCCCACTTACAGGTTTTTAGACGTCCATTGGCTAGAGAGGTTCAGACTCTGGCTAATGACCTCATGAGGCTGGAGATACTCGAGAAAGGAGGATTTTTGGCCTGTGTGGAGGCAAGATCTTCTTTTCTTGACAATATTAAGGGAAAACAGTTTGATGATGAGAAGCTGAGCCGAATCTGGGATATGGTGTTGCGAGGAGAGGCTAAAAAGGCAATAATTTATGAGGAAGGCGTTTTAAGAATTAATGAATGGGTATGTGTGCCCCGTGTTGATGATTTTATCCACACTATTACAGAGGCTCATAGTTCAAGGTACTCTATAGATCGTAGTGCAACCAAAATGTATCGCGACCTAAAGCAACATTTTTGGTGGAGTAGAATGACGCGCGACATTGTTGATTTTGTTGCCAAATGCCCGAATTGTAAGCAAGTAAAGTATGAACACCAGAGGCCTGGAGGAACACTTTAGAGAATGCCCATTCCTGAATGGAAGTGGGAAAGGATTGCAATGGATTTCGTGGTTGGTCTTCCAAAGACATTGGGTAAGTTTGATTCTATTTGGGTAATTGTTTACAGATTAACTAAGTCTGCTCACTTCATTCCGGTTAAGGTGACTTACAATGCAGACAAGTTAGCCAGAATCTACATCTCAGAAATTGTTCGATTGAATGGAGTTCCACTTTCCATCATGCGAGATAGAGGTACGCAATTTACTTCTAACTTTTGGAGAACATTGCATGCTGAATTAGGTACTAGGTTGGATCTTAGTACTGCATTCCACCCTCAGACAGATGGACAGTCTGAGCGAACGATTTAGGTGTTGGAGGATATGCTTCGTGCATGTGTGATAGAATTCGGTGGTCATTCGGATAAATTCTTACCCTTAGCAGAGTTTTCATACAACAATAGCTATCACTCAAGTATTGATATGGCTCCATTTGAGGCACTGTATGGGAGGAGATGTAGGTCTCCCATTGGTTGGTTTGATGCATTTGAGGTAAGACCTTGGGGTACCGATCTTTTGAGGGAGTCGTTAGATAAGGTAAAATTCATCCAGGATAAGCTTCTAGCAGCTCAGAGCAGGCAGAAGGAATATGCAAACCGAAAGGTTAGGGACTTGAACTTTATGGAGGGTGAAAAAGTCTTGTTGAAGGTTTAACCCATGAAAGGGGTGATGCGGTTTGGTAAGCGAGGTAAACTTAGTCCATGGTATATTGGGCCATTTGAAGTCTTGGAACGTGTGGGGGAGGTGGCTTATGAATTGGCGTTGCCTCCAGGACTCTCAGGAGTGCA
>NC_028643.1:40981529-40982576 GCF_001406875.1 Solanum pennellii | reverse complement strand
ATTGCATCCATCAAGGTTCAGTGGAAGAATCGGCCAGTTGAAGAGTCCACTTGGGAGAATGAGGCGGATATACAAGAATGATATCCACATTTTTTTACAGACTCAGGTACTCTTTTTCTCCCTTGTTTTTCTATCCGTGATCGTTCGGGGACGAACGATGGGTAAATTGGTATCTATTGTAACGACCTGTTTAGTCGATTCGAGCAGCAAGATTATTTTGATAGAAACTGGCTGAGTCGACGGAACAGTCGACGGACCGTCATGATCACGACGGACCGTCGGGGGGTCATCGTTCCAAAACACTGAAACTCTAAAAATCTGGGTACTGGGATCAACTCTATGAACTTCACGACGGAACTGCAGTACGGATCGTCGTAGCCACGACGGACCGTCACAGACCTTTTACTGAATTTGAGTATCTGAACTTTGTGACGGACCGTCGCAGGTACGACGGGCCGTCACGAGTGACGTAACCTCGACTGAGTCGGATTTCTGCTGAGAGTTTTTAAGGGGCGTTTTGGACTATTCATGCTTATAATTATAAAATTTGTGGGTTAATGTTAATAATTTATTTAGTCGGGGATTAAAGGAGATAACCTTGAAATAAATAGTGGGTTACTTTTATCATCTTTTATACTTAATTATTTGATAATTAGGGTAAAAAGAAAAAGAGTTAGAAGAAGGAAAAATAGAGAGAACGAGCGAGAGAGAGAGAAGAACGAAGAGACAGCAAGAACATTGGAGAAGTAGATTGCTTGATCACGATTCTTCGGTGGAGGTAGGTTATGGTTTATGCTATTTCATAGTAAACTTCAAATAGCGATTGATATGTATTGGGTGGTATTGTAAAGTCTTCTATGAGCTTAATTGTGTTGTTGCATGATTGTGATTATACATAAATTGTGATGGATTATAATGATGATACTATGGAATCTTAAAAACCTTAAACTCACTCTATTAATGATGATGCCTTGGTATAAAGGAAGGCTTGATGAACTAAAAGAATGAGGTTAATGGATCGGGTGTCACGAACCGACACGTAGTATT
>NC_028643.1:40937376-40981415 GCF_001406875.1 Solanum pennellii | reverse complement strand
AATAAAGAGAATGAATCTTGAATTATGGTAATATACTCAATTTAAAGAACCTAATTCCAAAATGAGTATGGTGTGGAGGCTTGAGCCCTCGTAGATGTGCTTGGTGTTGTTGTCAAATGGTTTTGTACTTGTTGTTGTCAAAGGGTTTTGTACTTGTTGTTGTCACCTGTTGAGTGTCGTAGTTGATTTTATATTATTACTTGATATATATTGCTTTCTATTCTGAGTTGGCCGATGATACCTACTCAGTACTTGTACGGACCCCTACTTTTATTTCCCTTCTTGTTGTTTGTGGAGTGCAGCAAGTGCACCAGTGACTTCGTCTCTCCGCAACTCTAGCCAGTCTACAGCACGTCAGATTTCAGGGTGAGCTATTGTTCCTAGCTCGGACTGGATTCTCTCATTCACGTCTTGATGTCCTTGAAGCTCGGACATGGACTACCGTTTTTTTCTTTATTTTAGTTCTTAAATATTCTTAGACTTAGTAATTTGAGGATAGATGTTCTTAATGTGATGACTTCCAGATTTTGGGGATAATAGTTGATAAATTTTAGAATGTTTATTTATTGGTTTTATTAATAAGATTTTGAGTCTTCCGCATTATGTTGGGGTTTAGATTTGTTGGTTCGCTCACATAGTAGGATATGTGTGGGTGCCACTCGCGGCTCGTTTTGGGACGTGACACTGTCCAAGGCAAAAACTTTTGTTCCTTGGTTAAATATATCTGCGTCGCGCACTAGGGTCTTCATATACAAAAATTATCTCCAAGTTTTGGAAACAAAGCAAATAAACTGACCAGAAGTTATTTTCTAAAAATCATGCGGGAAAAACCATGTGCCACGGACTTGTTTCCCAATAAAGTTCCAAAAATTTATGTTGAGATTAACTTTTCTAAAAGGGTCAAATTGATGTGGGTGTTATTGGGAAATTTGGGAGACGGTTAGAAAAAACTTTTAGGAATTATCTAACCCCTTTCCCAAGCCAAAACCCCAATACCCAAAAAGAAATAAGAAACCAAAAATTTTCTCTCTCAAAGTTCTCCCAAAGACACTATTGAAAAAGAAGAGTAAGTAGATTTTAAGACAAATTGATAAAGGTTTCAATCTGGATTTAAGGTTCTAATCTAAGGTATTTGAAGCTTATTAATTCATGGATTTTTTCCATCCATGAAGCCTCTTAGTTTCCTATTCAATTGCTAACCCAAAGAACCTCAATCTTGAAAGGGTTGTGATTGAATTTTAGGTAAGGCTTGATTGTGATCCCAATCAAGTGGGTAGCAATCAATGATTTTACATTATGATTATTTTAACACTCTGGAAATTCCATAACTTAGACTATATCTTAATCTATTTAATAATGATTCAGATGATGTTCTCAGAAAATGTACTTGTCTAGTGAAGAGCCTATTAGTTTTTAAGAATAGGTATTGTGATACATAGGCATCCCAATGCCCAATATTGAGTAATATTAGGCATGTTAGAGAATATTGGCTTAAGGGTGTTAGCAAATATATAAGAATTAACAAAAATTAGAATACACCTTTATATTCAAATGCCCCAATCCATGTTTGTTTAGGAAGTGTACCTGCACTAAAGACCCTAGGCTAAAATTCGTAATCAATCAGCAAATATATTAGGTACGAGCCATCCAACTGTCAACCCTAGCTACCATAGCAAATAACCATTTAAAATGATCATGTAGATTAAGCAGTGCCCAAGGACATAGTGAGGATCCTTGTACAAGGAGTGAACATTCTAGAAGTGCACGGTTAGGAAATTTCACAGCAAACACGTACAAGAACATATGATGTCGGCCGAGAGACATGAAGACAAGCCCAACCTATTCGGTTAGGGCAGTTAGGGGCATACACACTGCGGTCCAAGCCAGATGGGGACACTCTTCCTAACCAGTCCTAGGCCCTAACTAAGTTACCTAACTATCTCACTAACCTAGGAAAAACAAAAATAGTCTAACAAGTGCACCAGACAACCTAAGACCTAACCGGGTGAGAATAGCACAGTAACTAACTAAAGAACATCCTATAGTACCTAACCTAGGATGGTCCAAAGAGGTTAGTTATGGTCCGAACGACTTAGGGGTACTTTATTAATTACCGTAGGTCACATAATTTATTACAATAGTAAATTAATTAGTTTAAATCCTAGTCAAAACCCGAGACACTAAGTCAAATGTTCTCCTAGTTGTAGTCAATTTAGGAAGGGATTTTTATGTAATTATAAGTGGACGGTCTTTAGGGTAATTCATGGTTAGTCTATAGATTTATATTACGCAAGTTTTAGATCTCATTTACACGTCCAAAATAAGAATCAAATGAAATTCTCTTAATCTCTCAAGAACACTCTCTTTTTTCCAACCTCCATTGAAGAACAAGAAAAGCAGAAGGAAGAAGACGATGCTTTCAAAGTTTCCAATCAGGATTTTGTGGATTCTTCATCTATATGGTATGGGTTGTTACTATTGGTATTCCTTTCCCCATGATTTCCTTTCCTTATAAGTTTTCAAGAACTTCAAGTACTAGGGTTTTTATTCTACAAAACAGATTTTCTTCGTAACCCTAGATTTATGATTTTTAATGAAAAGTAAAAGTTTTGTTTATCAAATTTCGCATGAATTGTTGAGTAATTGATTGATAATGTTTTAATTTCTTGTGATACATGATAATTATCTATGTGATGGTTTCGAATGGGTTGTTGTAGTGTTTGTTAACGTGAAAACTTGAGGGTTAGAATTTAATGTTTGAATGAACCTTTTTATGACCCGTTTACCCTCTCCTATGCTATGTATTGATAATATACATGATTTTATGAGTTTTTATTGATTTTGTCATTGATTATTTCACTAAGTATTATTATGAATATCGCATGATGAATAAGGTTCTTGTAAACAAGAGGTAAGTCTTTTAAAATTGTGATTACTGTAAGATGTTTATATAGCCTATAAGTTATGATGCTATGTTATGAAAAGTATGTATGATGTTCCTATGTGATTATGCTAGATATTAGTATGTAAATTGTAAGATCATTATAAGAAAACGAATATGGAAGTTTATGATATCCCTTGTATGCTTTACACAAGGTCATTATATTATGCTAATCTCACAAAAGAAAGGTTACTATGAAAGGACAATTCTCATATAAAGTAAAAGTTCTCATGATCATGTTATACATAGAGAGAATATCCTATAACTTATGATAAGTTTACTATGAAAAAAATATTAAAGGTTATTCAAGAAAAGGGGCTTAAGCTAAGAACCGATGAACTAGATATGGAAAGTGTCACTTTCCTAGAGAAAAGAAGGTTCACAATGATTCTCATGAGATTGAGGCTTCCATGTAATGTGAAACAACAGGTCTCTAATACATCTCCTAGTTCTAGAACTATGTTCCCACCAGAGGATACTAGCTAGTGGATCAGCTTAGAAAGCTATGTCATGTTTGGTTCTACTTTGGTCGGTAGACCACCTCTTTCAGTGTGGGGAATACACCGAATTCCATGTTTAACTCACATAGTCTAAGTCGATTAATGAGTATGTTCCCTCTTGTAAAATAAAAGACAAGTAAATGAACGTTGACTAGGGTGACTTGAAGAGTTTGCTTAGTATAGGTAATGCTATGAGACGCTACCTATACATTGCACAAGTTTACTTTAAGGGATGTCATAGGACATTGTTCTTAAGTAATATGATGATGTGAAAGATATATATTTGGGATATATAAGTTTACTCTTACATGAATGTTTCCTATTGTAATGAATATGTTATTGAGTTGTATTGTTATAAGAAGCAAAGCTTTACTTATGGTCTCCTATCTTACTACTTGGTTGTGTGGGGTTATGGGGCTTCACATAACCATTGCACTTTTAGGTTGGGGGTGGGATCATTGGTAAGTATTTTGTAAATTATGTTTATACAATTTATTGAATATGAATAGGTAATGTGACTTTATAAGAATATTTCTTCGATTATGATCATGCTTTAAGTGATGGAATCGTTACTTGTATAAGTTATTTGGTATGTGCATTGAACACTTTCATATGACTTAGCATGTTTTTTAAAGAGCGATAAAAGATGATTTCTCATGCATGTCCCTATTTGTTAGTGCGTATACCCATACTTAGTACATGTGGTGTACTAAACCCATTAATTTACATTACTAGAATTGTAGGTTCTGCCCATTGAAGGTTAAGGAGGTCCATTTGAAGAAGCTTGGAACTCTTTCTCCAAGTCGTAGTAGGGCCTCATGATCGGGGATTCTATCTTTCATATTCTAGCTGACGTAGAATTTTAGTAGTTTTAAAAATACGCTATTTCCATTATGTTCTTTGGATTTGTTTGTAATAAGACCTATATGGCATATAACTATTATTAGCTAAGTTCAAATTTGCACTCTTAGATGGTTTTTATATATGTGAGACAATTATAGAATGTCGTATGTTTTTATAAATATTAAATATGAAGTCTAAGTATACTTCATTAGTATATTAAGAGTTTCTATTTTTTCGTAAAATTAAATTTTATGATTGTGATGAATGGTAAAAAGAGGCTTGTCTGCTACCTCTGAGAGGTTAACGACTCCGGTCGCATCCGGGGTGCAGATTCCGGGTGTTACAAAGCATGAGGTAAAATATCCTTAGGGTCAATGTCTTACTAAACCACATTACCTATTGTCTTGTTCATGGTTGTGAAGTGCGCCACAATTATGGATGAGAGGCTATGTGATGATTAGGAAACTTCTATTTTCTTGATACTCCTATGTCGTTCCTTTAGAGCTTTGACATTAAGTTTCTTTTAGTATATAATACCTTTATTTTAACGTGCGTGTCCGAAGAGATTGAAGAAGAATGTCGTGCAACCATGCTTCATGACAATATGGATCTCTCTAGGTTAATGGTTCATGCTCAACAAGTTGGCGAAAGTCGTCTAAGGAAAAGGAATAGGGAAGTTAACAGGGAAAGGTCGTTTAAAAGTAGTTCTTATAAGAGTAGGCTTGATGTGCAGGACAAGCCTAAATTTAAGAAAAGGTTTCAAATCAGGTTTCTTCTAGTTTCTCCGAGAACTTCAATGATAGAGATTCTAATCCTAAACCTCAAGGGGGAAGAAATGTTGATCCACCAAAAGAGAGACTAACTTGTGGTAAGTGGGGTAAGGAACATGTGGGTGAATGTTACGTTGGGACTAATAGTTGGTATGGTTGTGGCAAAAGTGGACATATGGTGAAGGATTGTCCCAATGTGAGATTTCAAGGTAAGAGTAATAGCCGATCTCAACCAAGCGGTCCTAATTCTTAAGCTCCAAAAAGGAACCGTTTCTATGCACTTAAGGCTTGGGTGAACAAGAAAGCTCTCCCGACGTTGTGACGGGTTTGTTATGAGTTTTATCTATTTATGTTTATCCTATGCTTGACCTAGGTGCTAGTCTTTAATTCGTTACACCTTTGGTAGCTGGGAAGTTTGATATACTTCCCGATGTTTTGATTGAACACATGTTAGAGTCGAAAAGGGGAAACTATATGCCAAAGGGTAAAATTATTTCATGTTTGAAGCCTTGTAAGATGATATCCAAGGATTGTTTATACCACATGGTGAGGATAAAGGAGGTTTTTCAAACATATGATTTCGAGAAAACCGAAACTAGGGTTGTTCCCAATAAAATTGTTGAATGTTAATCTTCCTAGTTCTCTTTATTTCCGATTTTAGTAGTTTGTATAATGCTCGAGATTTCAGTAAGAAAGTAAGAAATAAAGAAGAATAAGTGTAAGTTCAAAGTGAACTAAGTAAGCAAAGCATGTGAATGTCATATCCTCAGTGTTTGATAAGAATGGAGTTTTAACAGTTATTGGTTTATCCCAATATTTGAGTATGAATGTATCCCCCAAGAACTTTATATAATGAAAATAACCAAAGAATGGGCATATCCCATAAAGATTGGCTTATAAAAACTTCATTACCAATTTAACAAGAACGGAAAATTTAACTTGTTTGCTGAATAGGTGCATGTGTTGGTGAAAGATAGTACCAACTAGAGTTTTAAGGAGATGTTTTCACACTCTATTCTTGCACTTATGTGAAACTTGTTATAGTTTTAAGAAGATGTTTTCACACTCTAATCTTGCACTTATGTGAAACTTGTATGCATATGTTTTCTTGACATTTTATTGTTTTGTTGTTATCTAAAGAAGATTGATAGCATGTTAACTCTTTGATGCATTTTGAGCTTCTGATGAGGTTGAGAAGGAAATTCCTGAGTATGTGTTATGAATATGCAGCTCTTATATAATTAAGCGTCATGAATTTAGTGTTAACTGTAATGATATGTTATGTGCTGGTCGTACAACTAGTATTGAGTCTTTTTCCGACCCTCCAAAAGTTTTTAGTATCATTCGGGGAAGAATGTTCCTAATAGGGCGATACTGTAACACTCCAAAAATTCCATGATGTATACTAGAGATTAATCTATTTAATAATGCTTAAAATTATTTTCCCAGAAAAATGTACTTGTCTAGTGAAGAGCCTATTAGGTTTTAAGAATAGGTATTGGGATACATAATCATCCCAATGACAAATATTGAGTAATATTGGCCATGTTAGAGAATATTCGCTTCAGGGTGTTAGGCAATTTATAAGAATTAACAAAACTTAGAATACACATTGATGTTAAAATGCCCCAATCCAAGCTTTTTTAGGAAGTGTACCTGCAATGAAGACCTTAGGTTAAAATTTGTAGTCAATCAACAAACACATTAGGTAAGAGGCATCCAAGTGCAAGCCTACATACCATAGCACATAACCATTTAAACTGATCATGTAGATTAAGAAGTACCCAAGGACATAATGAAGATCCTTGGACATGGAGTGAACTTTCTAGAGGTGCACGGTTAGGAAAGTGCACAGCAACACATGTACAAGCACATGTTCTGCGAGCGATAGACAAGAAGACAAGCCCAACCGATTTGGTTAGGGCGGTTAGGAGGCAGGCTCACGGGGGTCCAAGCCACACGGAACCAATCTTCCTAACCAGTCCTAGGCCCTAACTAACTTACCTAACTATATAACTAACCTAGCACAAACAAAAATTAACTATCAAGTGCACCCGACAACTTAAGGCCTAACTGAGTGACACTAGCAGAGTAACTAACTAAAGAAACATCCTACAGTACCAAACCTAGGTGGGATGAAAGAGGTTAGTTATGGTCCTAACGACTCAGGGGTACTTTAGTAACTACCCTAGGTCACTTAATTAATTAATTTAAATCCTAGTCAAAACCCGAGACCCTATGTCAAATGTTCTCCTTGTTGTACTCAATGTAGTAGGGGCGTTTTACATAATTTAAGTGGAGGGTCTTTAGGGTAATTTTTGGGACGTCTAGTTATTAATATTAGTTCAGTTTTAGGCCACACTTACACGTCCCAAATCAGAATCAAATGAAATTCTCTTAATATCTCATGAACGCTCTCTTTTTCCAAACTCCATTGAAGAACAAGAAAAGCTCAAGGAAGAAGATGAAGGTTTCGAAGTTTTCAATCAAGATTTCGTGGACTCTTCATATATAAGGTATGGGTTTATCACTATTGGCATTTATCTCCCCAAGATGTCCTTTCATGATATGTTCAAGAACTTCAAATACTAGGGATTTTATTCTACAAAAAAAAAATTCTTCCTAACCCTAGAATTATGATTTTTAATGAAAAGTAAATGTTTTGTATATCTAATTTTGCATGAATTGTTGAGTAATTGATTAATAATGTTTTAATGTCGTGTGATACATGATCTTTCTCTATGTTATGGTTTCGAAAGGGTTGTTTGTATTGTTTTATACCGTAAAAACGTTAAGGTTAGAATTTAAGGTTTGAGTGAACCCTTTTATGACCCGTTTACCCTCTTCTATTCTATGTATTGATCTTGTAAATGATTTTATTAGTTTTTTTTATTATGTCATTGAGTATTTCACTAAGTATTATTATGAATATCTCATGATGAATAAGGTTCTTTGACACAAGAGGTAAGTATTCTAAAATTGTGACTAATCAAGTAGTTTATGTTAGCCTATAAGTTGTGATGTTATGCTATGAAAAGTATGTATGATGTTGATATGTGAATATGATGTTTATGAATATGTAAATTGTGAGATAATGATAAGAACACAATATGCAAGTTTATGATATCCCTTGTATACTTTACAGAAGGTGATACGTTATGTTAATCTTACAAAAGAAAGGTTACGGTGAAAGGACAATTCTCATCTAATCTAAAAGATCTCATGGTAATTTTATACAAACAGATAATCTCTTATGACCTATGATAAGTTTATCATGAAAAACAAATTAAAGGTTATTTCAAGAAAAGGGAATTAAGCTAAGCACCGATGAAATGGATATTGGAACTGTCCCTTCTTTAGGGGAAGGTAGGTTCACAAAGATTCTCATGAGATTGAGGCTGCCATGTTATGTCGAACTATTGGTCTCTAATACTTCTCCTTGTTCTTTAACTATGTTTCCACCATAGGATACTAGATAGTGGAACCCCTAGAATGTTATGTCATGTTCGGTTCTATTTTGGCCGCTAGACCACCTTTTTTCGATGTGGGAAAGGCATCGGGTTCCATGTTTAGCTGACATGGTCTATGCCAGTTAATGAATATGTTCTCTCATGAAAAATAAAAGACAAGTAAATGAAAGTTGAGTAGGATGACTTGAGGAGTTTGCTTAGTATAGGTGGTATGGGACGCTACCTAGACATTGCACAAATTGGCTCTGAGGGAAGTCCTAGGAGATTGTTCTTATGTAATATGATGATGTGAAAGATATATTATTATGATATATGATGTTACACTTACATGAATGTTGGATATTCTAATGATAATGTTGTTGAGTTATATTGTTATATGAAGCAAAGCTTTACTTATGGTCTCCTATCTTATCTACTTGGTTATGTGGGGTTATGGGGATTCACTAGACCATTCCACTTGTAGGTTGGGGATGGGATAATTTGTAAGTGTTTTATATGTTATGTTTACATGATTTATTGAATATCAATTCTTAATGTGACTTTATGAGAATATGCCTTCAATTATGATCATGATTTAATTGATGAAATCGTTACTTGTATATGTTATATGCTATGTGCATTGAAGAATTTCATATGACTTATATTGTTTTCTAAAAAATGATAAATGATACTTTTTTCATGAATGTCCCTATGTATTATGTGCCTATACCAATACTTAGTACATGTGGTATTCTAACCTAATTACTTTACATTACTACAAGTATAGATTCCGGCCATATAAGCTTAAGCAGGTCAATTTGAAGAAGCTTGGAACTCTTTCTCCAAGTCTTGGTAGGTCCTCATGTTTGTTGATGCTATCTTTCATATTCTAACTTACTTAGCTTTTTAGTAGTTATTAGAATACACTATTTCCATTATGTTCTTTGGATTCTTTTGTAATAAGAATATATGGCATATTAACTATTATTGGCTAAGTTGAGATTTGCACTCTTAGATGGTTTCTATGTATGTGAGACTATTTTATAATATCGTATGCTTTTATAAATCTTATGTATGAAATCTAAATATACATCATTAGTATATTAAAAGTGTTTAATTTTCTGTAAAATATAAATGTATGATTGTGATAAACAGGAAGAAGAGGCTTGTCTGCGGTCTCTGAGAGGTTGACGACGCCAGTCGCATCCGAGGTCTAGATTCCGAGTACAACAATTATGTATAGTTTTGATGGATTTTTTATGGTGAATTATAGAAATTGAATTGAGTGTGTTCATGGTATGTTAGGCCATTAGAGACTAGATGAAGATTTTGGGTTGATGCTTCTTAACATGATGGTATTCGATATTAATTGATCATAATTTGAAAACCTAAATACAAATTGAACTATATTTGATGAATTAATATGGTTCTTGATTATTTGAACTCTCATTAATGAATTATGGCTATGTTCACCTAGAATTGAAGAATGTTAGAAGAAAGGTAAGGCTATAAAACTCTTTGATCTACATATGAATGAAGATAGAATGAATTGATGAATAATGAATCTTAGGATAATTGTGTTGGCTGTAGATTTAAGATGATTGAATAAAAGGGATAGATTCACTTGATAATGGAGGTATTGTCAAGGACATTTCTCCATGAGGGAAGGTTGAGAAATACTTGAAAAGTAAACCTTAAAGTATATTCTTGACTCCAAGGGGATATGAAAAGTGAGACGGATAGTCTAGCAAGGGTCCGGACTCTAAGTCGAAAGGAGAGCCAAACCATGTAGGTGTGATGACTATCCACCTAGGTCTCATTAGGCGGGAGTCCTTCACGTAGTAGAATCAAGGTATCGTAGTATATATCTCCATATCCTATGAACTTACACATGCTTGAGAAGCATCTCGTAGTACTCATATGCAATGAATGAACATTGACATGCCTAAGGGGTATCTTATAGTGTTCATAGAGTGTGAATGAACTTAGACATGCCCAAGGGGTATATCGTAGTGTTCAGTATTATTAAGGGATCAAGATATGCCTTAAAAAGTATATTGTAGGATCCATATGATTAAGGAACTTTGACATGCTAAAAGAAGTATCTCATAGTGTTCAAAAGATAAAGTAAGAAGTAATAGAAAAGGATACAAAACTAGTCCTTGCATGAGTGGTGTTATGGGGCATCATAAGTGCATTGCACAAGGTATAATGTATGGTAATTAAAGAAGAAGAGATTGAAGATAGGATTGGACTAGAGTTGCCTTTCCTAGTAATGAATATTAAAGATGAGATAGTCGTAATAAAATAAGTTAAGCAATGATAAGGCTATGGAGGGTGAACATGTTAAGGATAACTTCAAGATAGGCTTAGTATATGGGGTAGAATGGTATGCCTCATGTACATTGCACAAGCATGTTTTGAGGAAGTCATAAGTATATAGTAGTCTTTATTACGAAGTAAGGCTACTAAATACTTGATAAAATAATATAAGGTGACTTAAATATATGCTTAGTGTGTGAGTAGTATGGGATGCTTCACATGCATTCAGAAAGTCTTTTTTGAGTTGGAATAAAATTATAGTGCCAATATGACATCAAGAACCTAGGTCTTAAACAAAAAAGTGGACTATGATCAACGATTATCGAGAGATGTACTTAGCTTTGGTGGTAGTATAGGATGCTACCTTATCCTGGCACTAGTATATGTGACGGTAGCTTGTGGTGTATTTTAATTGAGTAAGAAGTACAAGTAATAAAGTATGAACTCCTATGTACTTCATGATCATTTAATATGTTTATGAGATTCATGATATACTTATGTCTTTATCTGTTATGATTATGTCTATTATTGACTAACCCTTTGACAAATCTTATGTTTGGTGTGATAGTTTCCATAATCAGTACATATCATACTAAAGCATATTGCCTACATGTTTTCCATGTAGAATCTTGAGGATATTTATTTGCTTTCAAGGGGTAGAGTTTCCAAGGCTTGCAAGGAAAGAAGATTGGTGAGTCCTCACAACATCTGAGGACGTCACTACTACGTTGTCCTTTATATCCTTTAATTATTTAGACTTTTACGGGTTGTGACCCAAAACTATTATAATCATGATTTCATAGATATATTTTTAGACATATGTTAAATGATTTATGAGATTACTTCCACATTAATTTTTTAAATAAAAGTTTTAATTCCACAATACTTTTCATATATACTCAATGAAAGATGTCTAAGAGGATGGTACATGATCTCCGAGAGGTCAAGTACACCGTGTTGTTACCTAGGAATGCCCTAACTTCTAGGCTATACATGCAGGTCATGACAAACTTGGTATCAGAGCATAAAGTTATGAAAATTGTCATAGGATGTCTCCACACCACCTGTAGTAGATTCTTATTCATGGTTGTAAGTCGCGACACAACTATGAGTAGAAGGTTATGTGATGCTTAGGAAAGTTTCACTTCTACATTCTTCAAGTCATTCCATATATATATAAGCTCTCTCTCTCTCTCTTATCCCTTATCCAATGATCTGTAGGATGTGACTATTAGAAGGGTTATGTTACAAGAAGTGAGGGAGGAAAGTTCGTTGATATGTGAATTATGGCTAGGTAAATTGATAGAGTTGAGATTACGGATGTGATGGTGTTTTTAGTATGAATGGTTTGATATATGGTTATGTTGATGTTGGTACAAAGCCACAATTTGTTTTGTTGTATGTTGTTAGAATTTGGTGGAATAGAGTGATTGAGTAATTCCTAGAAGAGGTGAGTGAATAGACTCCTCTAAGGAGGGTCGAAGTGTAATTCACCATTTTTTAAGATTCACCTTCGGGGAAGTATGTGAAATTTTAGTGATGTTTACAAAGGATTTTGCATAGACTTGATCAAAATAGGGGAATGAGGTTGTTATGCCTACTTATTTGCATAAGATAGGAGTGCTAGTGATAGTCACCTTGAGTTGTGTAATTATTGTGAGAAATTTAGTCCCAATTGCTATGGATTAGGTGAAAGTGTCCACATAATGAGGAATTACCCTATGGCAAGCATGTTGCTGCTAATAGTGAGGAAGATGTTCCTAAAGCCAAGGCCAGGTTCTTTGCTACCAAATCCAAGGGTGATCAAGAGTGATCTCCTCATATCCCTTCCAATATGTGCTTCTTTATTGAATTATTCCTGATTTTTTTATGATTGTGATTTTCTTTATTGATTTGATGTTCCTTATGATGAGGAATTGATGTTAGAAAGGGAGGTATAGCTTATTCCCAAGTGAAGGATAAAGAGCCTTTTTATCAGGTGTTTATATAGTTATGTGTAGTTATGATTAGTTGTGAATTGGATTGTTTCCTCTATTTTGCGATACACATTTAGATATAACTCATGTATGATTGGCTTCTAGTCTAGAGTTGCTCCTTCAGAGAAGTGTTTTGCAAGGTGTCAATCGAGGATGAATGTTTTCCAAGTGGGGGATATGTTAAGGGACCAAAAATGAATTAAGTGAAACTAGAACCTAGTACGTTATCGTATTATTATAAGGTCCTAAAATGACTAATAATTGTGTTTATAGGCAGTACGTAAAGTTTGGGAGAGTTTGGAGGTGAAACGTCCAAGAATGTCTGGTGACGTTTGAAAGTTAAGCCTTGATATGTACTAGCGTTCCTTAGTATATTTCATGAGTTTTTATGTAGTGTTTGGAGTTAAATTTTATGTGATAGGTTCCTAAAATGTATAAGAGAGTATTCTAGGTGTAAACGTCCAGTGAAAACTACCCAAGGACCAACCAAAGGGTCCTGAGGAGGACCCAACCTTAGACCTACAAGCTGCCCAAGGCAGCAGCTTTTGATCCTTGGTGAAATAGGTCTGCTTCGCTTACTTGGTTCTCCATTGACAAAAATTTGATCCGCGTCATGGACACAACGCAGACTCAACTACCCCGTAAGTTATTTAAAAAAAATCATTTGGGAACAGCTCTGTTTCGCGGACTTGTTTCCCTACAAAAGTTCCAAAAATTTAATTTAAGATTAACTGGTCTAAACGGGTAAAATTGATGTGGGGGTGATTGGGTAATTTGGAATACGGTTAAAAACAGTTTTTAGGACTTATTTAACCTTTTTCCCAAGAAAAAACCCTAATACCCAATTAGAAATAAGAAATAAAAACCTTTTCTCCCAAAACTACCTTTGAAGAAGAAGAGAATTTGCAGCAGATTTTAGGATGAACAGATCAAGGTTTCAAGTTGGGTTTAAGGTACTAATCTAAGTTATGTGAAGATTATCTATTCAAGGATTATTTAATCCAATGTTGAACCCAAAGAACCCCAATCTAGAGAGGGTTGTGATTGCATTGTGGGTAAGGCTTTATTGTGATCCCAATCTAAAGGTAGCATTCGTGAATCTTTATATGATGATAATATAATGTTTGTATGGAGTTCTAATGGTGAATTATAGAAATTTATTGAGCGTGATCATGGTGATATTAGGCCATTAAAGACATTATAAAGGTTTTTTATTGATTTTTCTTAACTTGATGGTATTTTATCTTAATTGATCATGATTTGAGCACCTAAGTATTAATTGAACTAGATTTAATTAATTAGTATGGTTCTTAATTAAATTGAACTCTAATGAATGAATTATGGTTATATTCACCTAGTATCGAAGAATCTGAGAAGAAAGCTAAGACTAGAAGACTCTGTAATCTACCTATGAATGAATATCGAATGAATTGATTAATAATGAACGTTAGGATAATTGTGTTTGATGTACATTTAGGATGATTGAATGAAAGTGATAGATTAACTTGAGCATGGAGAAATCGTCAAGGACATCCCTCTATAAGAGAATGTTGATCAAGGATTGACAAGTAAACCTTGGATTATATTCTTGACTCCATGTGGTTATGAAAGTGAGACAAATAGTCTAGCAAGGGTTTGGACTACAAGTAGAAAGGAGAGCCACACCTAGTAGTTGTGATGACTATCCCACTAGGTTTCATGAGGCGGGTGTCCTTCACGTAATAGAGTCAAGGTATACAAGTAGATATCTCCATATCCTATGAACTAACATGCTTGAGAAGCATATCATAGTGTTCATATGAAATGAATGAACTTAAACATGCCCAAGGGGTATCTCGTAGTGTTCATGACTACAAGTGATAAAGAAATACCTTAGAAAGTATCACGTAGGATACATATGATTAAAGAACTTAGACATGTTTAAGCAAGTATCTCATTGAGTTCAAAACATAAAAATAGGGGCTAGGCTCCAAAGTATGAAGTAATAGAGAAGTATCCAAATGTATTACCTTGCATGAGTGGTGTTATGAGGCATCATAAGTGCATTGCACAAGGAAAAACCTAGGGTCATTAAAGAATAAAATATTGAAGATAGAATTGGACTAAAGTTGCCTTTCCTAGTAAAGCATACTAAAGGTGAGAGAATCTTAGTAAATGAAGTTACGTAATGATAAGTCTATGTAGGGTAAACATGTTAAGGATAACTTCAAGATAGGCTTAGATTATGGGGTAGTATGGGATGCCTCATGTACATTGCACAAGCATGTTTTGAGGAAATCATAAGAGTATAGTACTCCTTAATATGAGGTAAGGCTACTAGAGTCTTAATGAAATAAGATGGGTGACTTAATGATATGCTTAGTTTGTGAGATAGTATGGGATTTATTACATGCATTGCACAAGTATGTTTTGACTTTGCTTAGGATCATAGTTCTTAATGACATGATGAACATAGGTATTAATTATGAAAGTGGACTATGATAAAGGGAGACCAAAGAGATGTACTTAGCTATGGTAGTAGTATGGGATGCTACCTTAGCCTTGCACTAGTATACTTGGAGGTAGCTTGTCGTGTAGTTCATTTGAGTAAGAAGGACAAGTATTACTTCATGATGCTTTATTATGCTTATGATATTCATGATATGCTTATGTGTTTATTTTTTATGATTGTGTCTATTATTGACTAACTCTTTGAAATATCTTATGTTTGATGTGATAGTTTTCATACTTAGTACATATCGTACTAACGCATATTGCCTACATGTTGTCCATGTAGGTTCTTGAGGATATTGAGTTGCTTTCAAGGGGTAGAGTTTCCAAGGCTTGCAAGGAAAGAAGATTGGCGAGTCCTCATAGCATCCGAGGACGTCACTACTACATTTTCCTTTATATTCTTTCTTTGTATAGACTTCTATGGGTTGTGATTTCAGACTGCTATACTAATGATGTCACATCTGGGGAGCACCCCCTAGACGTAACCGACGTCGTCGTACTCATCAAGGAATAATACTAGCCTCTTAGCTTACATCATTATATTCATAGGTTAAAAATGCAAAACATTTAAAACTTTTTTATATTTATCTTAAGTTTTACACATTCTTCTCGCATACACATAATATATTCATACCTACTATACATAGACCCTTCGTATAAGAAGATTACATAGTCTTCTACTTTTATTGCACATATATATATAAGATACTTAACATAGTCCTAAACAAATATCTAGTATGATCATCGTCTAAAATAAGAGTATATCAATTGGGCATATCCCATACATCCATGTAATAAGACATATATAGGATATACAATCTTTAGCACAGAAATTAAATGGAAAGAACTAGAAGTCTTATAACTAGAAAAACATCAAAAGCTTGATAGTGGCATTTCCTTCGGAAAATGAGGACCATCCGAACTTTGATGAGTGAGAATTCCATGTCTTCTTTCAAAGTTGTCTCAAAAGCCCTTCACTGATCAGAAACTAAAATGTTTGGGAAAAGGGAGAAAATGGGGTTAGTACACCACTTGAACTAAGTATGAGACCATATGCACACACATCATGAAATCATGCTAGAAACAGACATTTTATTAAAGCATGCTATTTTGCATTTGGAAAGCCTTATGCTCATTCAAGATCCAATACCAGCCATAAATGCATATTAATCAAGTAAAGACCATGTTCATCATACTAAATCTATCAAAGTCAATCATGCATAATAACAAACTAGATTATATAATCAAGACAACTATATCATCAAGTGGTCTTGTAGACCTTGCCTTTTCAGCTATTCTTAGATAGAGCTCTGAAGGGAGACCTATGAACGCCATTCCACTCGCAGTGTTGAGTGTTGTTATGTTAGCTGGTGTAATTGATTAAACCGGGCATAATGTATTCGCACTGGGAACATGAACTAGCTGTCGGGTTTACCGAGAAGTCCAAATTCTAGGTAGAGAAGTTTAATTAATAATTAGGACATGAGAGACTCTTTTATGTATTGCAAAAGGAAGGTCCCACTGATAGAGCTGGGCAGGGAGGCGATACTAGTTATCAGGTCAGAGAGAGGTCTGGCCGGTAAGTCGGCCCCTTACAAACCTATTACTTAATAAGGAATTTTTAATTGTGATATGCCAAAATGTTACTACTAGGAATCGTGGGTTCCATCGACATTCTCATAGAAATACTAAAATGTATTGCCCACTTACTACAATCTAGATTGAACCTTAGGGTAGACTCTGTAGTATCAACAAACATCAACAAGCATGAATTGGAGTTCATTACAATATTACCAAAGCAAGACAATTACTCATGAACCCTCATTACCAGTAGTGCCATGACTAATCAAAGCCCCACAACCTTACTCATTCAATTAAACCCAACAAGACCATAACCAATGTCCACCTTCAAATATCATATTATTATAAGTACATAATACCACACTTTAATAATAGAGATGAAAAATATATTCATAAGTAAATTCAACATCATATGATACCATCAACATGTAAGATTATCATATACATATCATTTACAGTTATAAACATATATATATATAAGAACAACCTCCTAAGGCTTCTTTCGAGGCAAACTAGTGCAAGGCATAGGTAGAGTGACATACCCCTACCTAAGTTAAGTCAAACATCCTAAGTCACCCAAGTTTGTTGCGCTTCATTACTTCATTTTAGTTTACGGTAAACCTGCCTTAACCGACATATACCACAAGAGATAAATGTGGAATGCGGTGCTGTAAAATCTTACACCGATGGAAGGTGGTCTACCCGCCAAAGTAGACCCAAACATAAACGTAGCTTTCTAGATGGATCCACTAACTAGTCTTCCTATGGGGGCAGCATAGTTAAGGAATTAGGATATAGGTATCAAATCTCTATGTGACATATGGCACTTGGAGCCTCATCTCATGAGAATCCGTTGGGTGAGTATACCTCATAGGGGAGTCAACACCTCATGTGGAACTATAAGGTAAATCTTCCTCTATAGGAAGTCAACACCTCCCATTGTCAACTTCTCTCAGTGCTAAGCTAATGTCCCTTTTGAAATGTCTTTAAGTCATCCGTTATTATCAAAACTTAGTTTAGCTCATACGGTCTATCCCTTATATAATCATAATCATCATCATAGTTCAATAAGAATTGCATGAGTATTTTCTTTTCATTACAATTCATATATGTGAGGTTAGTTCATTTTCATAATCATATCATGATAAGGCACATTGGTAAGTTATCACAATCATTATAAAAATTACACTTTAGCAAACACCTCACAAAAACCATAGTCAAGGCATTTCAATTCAACATCACACCAACCCTATCAATCTCTTTATAAGGTATACTTCAATACAACGTTATCACTCAATGACAAGTAACCATAATTCAAGTAAAGAGTTGAGATCATAAGACTTACTCTAATATTCTTCAAAATACCATCGTCAAGGTCTTACCATCAACCATTCTCACTTCAACCCAATGTTGGGGATAATACCACAACATACAGTAACCAACAGAAAAACAAGGCCAATTGAATCACTATACAACAATTCATCACTAGTTCATAGTCTAGAATTAGAGACTTAGATCAAGTTCATAATCTACTTCACAAACTATATCAACTAGTCAAGAACTAGAATAATTGAATTAAAATATATGAAAATCTTCTCGTAATTATCATAATAACAACATAGGATACTAATTCACACACTAACCAAACCAATTATATAAATTCCATACAATTCAATTCAAGATCACAACCTAGGGTTAAAGGAATAGGTCATCTTCAACAATTGAAACCAATACATCAAGAACAACATAATTGATTTACAATACATGTTAATCTATTCATAATATCTAAAAGAAATCATAAACAAATCAGTTCAGAAGATTCCAAAGGTGAAAGGGACCCTTTCGGGAAAGAGATCCCAAAGGTGAAAGGAATACCATAAATTGTTGATTGATAAAATTTGATGGAGAAAATTAACCTTTAGTATACTTATAACCCTCTTTACCTTGACTTCTATGGCATTCTTCTACTTGGGAGAGAGAAAGAAGAGAGGAGGAGCAATTTGGGTTTGAGAAATTATGAGGGTTAGATTAGTTTAATTAGGATAGGTTCTTTATATAGGTCATTAAAAACTAATTAGACCTCCCTAAACCCCTAACTAATTAACAAACCAGCTAATTTATTTATTTAACCAACTTGATTTCGTGCAGCAAAATAGTAGATTCCACAGACGAGACCACGTCTACAGTTCGTTTATCGAACGACAGCCAAAAGACCAACCTTCTTGTTGGTGCGTTGTTAAGGTCAGATACTTGTCAAAACAGGCCTCTCATGTACATCGACGCCCCGTGATTGTCCAACGATCAGTCGTTTGCACTCCTTTGTGGACACTTCCTTTTGGCAACTTTTCTCCAAATTGCAAGGGTCCTCCTCAAGAGACCTTGGTTGGTTCTTGGGGAGCCGTACCTGCAAGTTTTGACTATAAAATAACTCTAATACATGTTAGACACCTTTCCAAAAAATTTCATCATTTTCCGACTCTTAAAACATAGTCAAATAGGCTAAGGTACACTAGCACCTCTTAAACAAGTTTCCGGACGTCATGACGTTCCTTGACGTTTTTATTCAATAACTTGTTAAATGACTCAAATACATTAAGATTATACTTAAAAAAGTTTTACCATTATTAGACTCTCATGTTAGACTCTAAATTAGGCTTTAGACTCCGGAGTATTACATTAACCCTCTTTCGAAACATTCATCCCCGAATGACACTAAAATTCTTAAAAAGGAAGGAATATACTCAAGAATAGTAGCCCAATCTACAACAGAACATTATAACATTAGTTACAACATCAATCATGGCATTTAACATATAGAAATTTTAAACTTCAATTACTACACATGAATCTCAAAATCACAATATGAGGAATTTCCTTCTCATAACAACATGAACTCAACATATCATTAAGGAGTCAATTATGCAAATTTTCAACCTCTCTACATACTCCATATAGTTTAATAAAGACTCACCACATCAACATGGAAAACATATCTCACAACAAGAAGAATTGCAAATTTTCAAGTCTATAGGCAAATTTCACTGTAATTCCACCGTAACATGAATATTTTTTCAAAACTTCACAAAAACTCAAAGCAACTTCAAATTTAGTCGCTATTTTTATTATTAGTAACATAAAATAAACTTCTTTAGGAAAGAGATTAGGATAATGAGACTTCATGTCAGCCTCGGCCTACCATGTTGTTCCCTCAACTAGGTGGTTTCTCCATAACAATTTTAGGAAGGCCACCTCTTTGATCCTCAACGTCTTCACTTGACAATAAAGGATTTCAATAGGAAACTCCTCATAATAGAGTTTCTATTGTACACCAAGACCCTCAATAGGAAAAATAGAATTGGGATCACTGATGCACTTCTTAAGCATGGAAACACGGAACACCGACAAACCGAAGCCAATTCACTAGGAAACTTCAAATCATATGAAACCTTACCAATCTTTTGCAGATTTCATATGGACCCACATAACGAGGACTCAACTTCCCTTTCTTGCCAAATCTCATCACCCCTTTCATAGGAAAATATTTTAGATACACGTTATCACCTTCTTCAAACTCTAAATCTATTCTCCTATGGTCAGCATAAGACATTTCCCGGCTTTAGGTTGTTTTCAAGAGATTCCTTATAATATGAACCTTCTACAAAATCTTATAATCAAATCAGGACACAAGAGTAAAGACTCACCCACTTCAAACCATCAATTAAGAATTTCATGAGTACTTTCGTTTCATTACAATTCATACATGTGAGTTTAGCACATTTACATAATCATATCATGAGAAGGCACATTAGTAAGTTATCATTATCCTTATAATATTTACATCTTAGCGAACACCTCACAAACCATTGTCAAGAAATTTCAATTCAACATCATACAAATCCTATAAATGTAAATGTAAGGTATACTTCAATACAACGTCATCACTTAATCACAAGTAACCATAATTTAATTAAAGAGTTGAAATCATATGACTTACTCCAATCTTCTTCACATTTTTATCGTCAAGGTAATACCATCAAACATTCTCAATTAAACAAACATTGATTATAATGCCACCAAACAATCGTAACCAACATAAGAACAAAGGCCGATTGAATCAATATACAACAATTCATCACTAGTTCATAGCTTAGAAATAGAGATTTAGATCAAGTTCATAATATACTTCATAACCTAGGTCAGATACTGAAGAAGTAGCAGAATTTGATTAAAATATATCACAATACACTCATAATTATAATAATTACAACATAGGTTAGTAATTCACACACTAACCAAACAAACTATACTGAAACCATACAATGTAATTCAAGATCACAACCTAGGGTTAAAAGGAATAGTTCATCTTCTACAATTGAAATGAATAAATAAAGAAGTACCATAATTGATTTGTAATACATGTTAATATACTTATAATATCATAAATAAATCATAAACAATGCAATTTATAAGAGCAATTTCGTATTGGAAGAAAACCACTAGAATTTCATGTTTCTGAAATCATCTTTAAGAAACCCTCTGGGGAAAGAGATTCCAACGGTGAAAGGAATACCATACCTTGTTTATTGATTACTTTTAATGGGTAAACTTGAAAATTATAATCCCTATAAACCTATTTACCTTGACATCGATGGTGTTCCTCTACTTAGGAGAGAGAAAGAAGATAGAAGGAGGAACGATTTGGGTTTGGGAAACTATGAGTGTTAGATTAGTCTAATTATGTTAGGGTCTGTATATAATCATTGAATAACATAATTTTACCTCCCTAAAACGTAACTAATAAAATAACCACCTAATTAATTTATTTAACCAACTTGATTACGTGCAGCAAAACAGTTGACTCCGTAGACGAGACCGCGTCTACGGTTCATTTGTCAAAGAACGTCCAAGGGACCAACCGTCCTGTTGGTCAATCGTTTTGGTCAGAGACTTGTGAAAAATTTTATCCCATAGATTTGGATAAGTGACCATCGACGCACCATTGATTGGCCCGTGATCCGTTTGCACTCGTCTGTGGACACTGCTTTTTGGCAGCTTTTTGCCAAATTGCAACGGTCCATTCAAGGGACCTCAGTTGGTCCTTGGGGAGTGTTACCCAGAATTTTCGACTATAAACTATATCTAATATGTTTTAGACACCTTTCCACAAAATTTCATCATTTTCTGACTCTTTAAACTTAGTCATATAGGCTAAGGCACACTAGCACCTGTTTAACTAGTTTTGGCACGTCATGGACGTTCCTTTATGTTTTGATTCTTAAACTTACTAGATGACTCAAATGATTTAAAATTGAACTTAAAATAGTGTTACCACTCTTTGATGCTCATGTTAGGATCTAGATTAGGCTTTAGACTTCTGAGGTATTACACATGATGTCATTCATAATTTTGAGACATATGCTAGATGTTTTATGAGATGACTTTCACATACGTTTTTGATAAAAAATTTGAATTCTGCACTACTTTTTATATATGCAATGAAAGATGTCTAGGAGTCTTTGATAAGACCTACGAGAGGTCAAGTATGCCGTGTTGTGACCTAAGAATCCTCAAACTTTTAGTATATACATGCGGGTCGTGCAAACTAGGTATCAGAGCATTAGGTTATGAAAATGATCTTGGGATGTCTCAAAACAATGTCTAGTAGAGTCTTATTCATCACTGTGGGTCGTGACACATCTATGAGTAGGAGTCTATGGGATGCTTAGAAATTTTAACTTCTTCATTTTTCAAGCGTGCCATAGATCTACAAGCTCTCTCTCTCTCTCTCTCTTATTCATCATATGATGGTCTTTAAGATATGACTATTAGAAGGGTTATGCTACAAGAAATGAGGAAGAAAGGTTTGTTGAAATACAAAGTATGGCTATATGACTTGATAGAGTTGATATTATGGAATGTGATGTTGTTTTAAGAATGAATGGTTTGATATGTGGTTATATAGATGTTTGTAGAAGGCCATGATATGCTTTGTTGTACGTGGATAGAATTTTGTTGAATAGAGCATTTGAGTACTTCCTAGAAGGGGTGAGAGAATAAACACCTCTAAGGAGGGTGGAAGTGTAATTCACCATTGTTGAAGATTCACCTAGGTTAAAGGATGTGAAATTATAATGATGTTTAGAAAGAAGTTCGCATAGCTTATTCAAAATGGCGGAATGAGGTTGTAATATATTCTTGATGGTTGTAATTCACCATGGTTGAAGATTGACCTTGAAGAGGAACCAACCTTGGCCCAACAAGTTGCCCAAGGATGCAGCTTTTGTTCCTTGGTGATAATAGGTCTGCGTCGCGGACTAGGGTCTCCATATGCAAAAATCTTCTCCGCGTCGTGGAAAAAATTCACACCTGCCCCGAAAGTTATTTTCAACAAAAAATCATGTAGGAACAACTCCCAGTTGCAGACTTGTTTCCAGATGAAAATTTCAAAAATTTAAGTTGAGATTGATTTGTCTAAAAGGGTCAAATTGATGTGGGAAAAATTGGGTAATTTGGGAGATGGTTATAATCTGTTTTTAGGACTTGTTTAACCCCTTTACCAATACAAAACCACAATCCCCAATAAGAAATAAGACATCAAAACCTTTCTCTCCCAAAGATCTCCCAAAACCACCATTGAAGAAGAAGAGAAATTGCAGCAGCTTTTAGGGAGAATTAATCAATGTTTCAATATGGTTTTAAGGTCCTAATATAAGGTATGTGAATCTTATTCATTTATGGATTCTTAAATCCATGAACCACCGTAGTCTCCACTTCAATTTTGAACCTGATGAACCCAATCTAAAGAGGGTTGTTATTGCATTGTGGGTAAGACTTGATTAGGATCCCTATATAGTGGGTAGGATTAAATGATGATTATATACTGTTTTATGGAGTTTTTATTGTGAATTATATAAATTGAATTGAGGTTGATCATGGTGATCTTAGGCCATTAGAGACTTGATGAAGGTTTTGTGTTGATTCTTCTAAACTTGATGGTATTTTATATTAATTAATCATGATTGGATGACCTTAGTATGAAATGAACTATAATTTATGAATTAGTATGGTTCTTGATTTAATTGATCATGAATGAATTATGGCTATATATCGCGTAGTATTGATGAATTTGCAAAGAAAGCTAAGGCTAGCAAACTCTTTAATCTACCTAAGAATGAAGATAAAATGCATTTATGAAAAATTAAACTTAGGATAATTGTGTTGGTTGTAAATTTAGGATGACTGAATGAAAGTTATAGAATAGAATCCAGAGCATCTAAGAAAAAAAAAGGGTTTAACAAGTAGAAATGAGAGCCACAGCAAGTAGTTGAAAAGACTATCCCATTAGGTCTCATGAGGCGGGAGACCTTAACGTAGTAGTCTCAAGGTGTCGTAGTAGAGATCTTCATATCCTATGAACTTATACATGCTTCAGAAGCATCTCATAGTGTTCTTTAGAAATGAATGAACTACATTTCCAACAGGTATCTCGTAATGATCATAGAGTGTGAATGAGTTTAGACATTCCCAAGGGGTATCTCATAGTGTTCATGATTATTAACGGATCAAGAAATACCTTAAAAAGTATCTCGTCCTATCCATATGATTGAGGAAATTAGACATACTTAACGAAGCATCTCATAGTGTTCAAATATAAACATAGGGGTTACGATCGAAAGTAAGAAGTAATAGAAAAGGATCCAAAAGTACTACCTTGTATGAGTGGTATTATGAGGCATCATAAGTGTACTAAACAAGGTATAACGTAGGGTAATTATAGAAGAAGTGACTGAAGATAGGATTGAACTACGTTGCCTTTCCTAGTAAAGTAGATTAAAAATGAGGGAATCTTAGTAAATGAAGTTAAGTATTCATAAGGCTATGTAGGGTAAACATATTAAGGATAACTTCAAGATAGGCTTAGACTATGGGGTAGTATGGGATACCTCATGTACATTGCATAAGCATGTTCTTAGGAAATCATAAGAGTATAGTACTCTTTAATATGAAGTAAGGCTACTAGAGTCTTGATGAAATAAGTTAGGGTGACTTAATGATATGCTTAGTGTGTGATATAGAATGGGATGTTTTACATACATTGCACAAGTATGTTTTGAGTTTGCTTAGGATCATAGTTCTTAATGACATGATGAACTTAGGTATTAATTTTGAAAGTGGACTATGATAAAGTGAGACCAAAGAGATGTACTTAGCTTTGGTAGTAGTATGGGATGCTACCTTAGCCTTATACTAGTATACGTTGAGGTAGCTTGTGGTGTAGTTCATCTGAGTAAGAAGGACAAGTAAGTACGTATGAACTCTTATGTACTTCATGATGGTTTAATATTCTTATGATATTCATGATGTGCTTATTTCCTTGTCTCTTATGATTATGTTTATTATTGACTAACACTTTGAGATATCTTATGTTTGGTGTGATAGTTTCCACACTTAGTACATATACTACTAACACATATTTCCTACATGATGTCCATGTAAGGTCTTGAGGATATTGATTTTCTTTGAAGGGGTAGATTTTTGAAGAATTGCCACCAAAGAATATTGGTGACTCCTCATAGTATTCGAGGATGTCTGTACTACGTTTTCCTTATAATCTTTCACTGTTTAGAATTTTATTGGGTATGACATAACAGTATTATTCTCATGACGTCAGAGATGTTGTTTGAGACTTATGATAGATGTTTCTGAGATGACTTCTGCATTACATTTTGAAAGAAAAGTTTTAATTTTGCACTACTTTTTGTATATATACAATGAAAGATGTCTAAGAGGATTGTACAAGACTCAAAGAGGTCAAGCACGCGGTGTTGTGACCAAAGGATGCCCTAACTTTTAGGGTATACATGCGGGTCATTACAAACATGGTATCAAAGCATAAGGTTATGAAAATAGTCTTAGGATGTCTCAAAGCCACGTCTAGTAGAATCTCATTCGTCGGTGTGAGTCGCGACATATCTATGAATAACAGGCTATGGGATACTTTGGAAAGTTTCACTTCTGCATTATCCTAGTCGTGCCATAGATCTATCAGCTCTTCCTCTATTATCCCTTATCTGATGGTCTTTAAGAAGTGACTATTAGAAGGGTTATGCAACAAGAAGTGAGGGAGGAAGGTTGGTTTAAATGCCAAGTATGCCTATTTATGTGACTTGATAGAGTTGAGATTATGTGATGTGATGTTGTTTTTAGTATGAATTTGTTGATATATGGTTATGTTGATGTTGGTAGAAGACCATGATGTGTTTTGTTGTATTATGATAAAATTTGGTGGAATAGGCTGTTTGAGTACTTATAGAAGGGGTGAGTTAATAGACTCCTCTAAGAAGGGTAGAAGAGTAATTCACCATTTTTTAAGATTCACCTTTGGTAAATGATGTCAAATTTAATAATGTTTATAAAGGAGTTTGCATAGTCTTGGTCCAAATGGGGGAATGAGGTTATTATGTATCCTTGATGTGCATAAGCTAAAAGTGCTAGAGACAGTCACCTTAAGTGGTGTAGTTACTATGAGAATTTTAGTCCTGATTGCTATGGATGAGGTGAAAGTTGCGATATAATGAGGGATTACCCTAGAGCAAAATCTAATGTGATGGAAGCAAAGAAAGTTACTGCTAATAGTGTGGAAGGTGTTCCTAAAGCCAAGTCTAGGTTCTTTGATCTCAAATCAAAGGGTGATCAAGAGTGATCTTCTCATGTCCCTTTCGGTATGTGCTTTTTTATTGAATTATGAAAATTTACAAAATTTATTATGAGTATTATTTGCTTTGTTGATTTGATGTTCTTTATGATAGGGAATTGATGATAGAAAAGCAGGTATAGATTATTCCCAAGTGGGATAAGGATCCTTTTTATGAGGTCTTTATATGGTTATGTGTAGATATGTTTCGCTTCGAATTTGATTGTTTCCTTGATTTTTTATTGACATTAAGGTATAATGCATGTAAAATGCTTTTCTAGTATAGAGTTTGCACTTTAGAGAAGCGTTTAGCAAGGTGTCATTTAAGGAAGAATGTTTCCCAAGTGGGGGATATTGTAAGGACCCAAAAATGAATTAGGTTAAACTACAGAATAAGACATTGTAACAATCTTATAAGGTCCTAAAATGACTAATAATATTGTTTAGAGGTAGTATGTAGAGTTTGGGAGAGTTTGGAGGTGAAACGTCCACTAACGTTCGATGATGTTTGAAAGTTAACCTTGAGACGTGCTAGCGTGCGTTGGTATGTTTCATGAGTTTTTATGCAGTGTTTGGTATTCAGATTTATGTGAGAGGTTCCTAAAATTTATAAGAGAGTATTTGAGGTGGAAACGTCTAGGAAAAACTCTCCAAGGACCAACCAAAGGGTCCTTTAGAAGGAACCAACCTTGGGCCAACAAGCTGCCCAAGGCAGCAACTTTTGTTCCTTGGTGTAATAGGTCCGCGTCGTGGACTATGGTCTCCATAGACCAAAATTTGTTCCACATCGCTGAGAAAACACATAATCAACTTCCAGGTAAGTTGTTTTCAAAATAAATCATGGACGAAGAATTCCGCGTCACGGACTTGTTTCCCGATGAAGGTTCCAAAAATTTAAGTTGAGATTGACTTGTCTAAAAGGGTCAAATTGATGTGCGGGTGATTGAGAATTTGGGAGATGGTTATAAAAAGGTTTTAGAAATCATTTAACCCATTTTCAATTCCAAAATTCAATACCCAAAAACAAATAAGAAATCAAAACCTTTCTCTCCCAAGTTCTCAAAAAACGACAATTGAAGAAGAAAAGAAATTACAGCAGCTTTTAGGACGAACTGATCAACGTTTCAAGCTGCGCTTAAATGCCTAATATAAGGTTTGTGAATCTTATTCATTCATAGATTTTTCCATTCATAAATCCCCTTAGTTTCCTCTTCAATTGTGAACCCAAAGAACCTCAATCTAGAGAGAGTTGTGATTGCATTGTGGGTAAGGCTTGATTCTGATCCCAATCTAGTGGGTAGCATTCAATGATCTTTATATGATGATTATACACTGTTTTTGTTGAGTTTTCATGGTGAATTATGTAAATTTTATTTACAGTGATTATGGTGATCTTAGGCGGTTAGAGACTTGATGAAAGTTTTGTGTTGATTCTTCTTAACTAGATTATATTCTATATTAATTAATAATGATTGGATCACCTAAGGATTAATTGAACTCTAATGAATGAATTATGGATGAATTCACCTTGTATTAAAGAATGTGAGAAGAAAGCTAAGGCTACAAAATTCTTTAATCTACCTATGAATGAAGAGAGAATGAATTGATGAATAATGAACCTTAGGATAATTGCTACGCTGCAGATTTAGGATGACTGAATGAAAGTGATATATTCACTTGAGCATGGAGAGATTGTCAAGGACATAACTCCATGACAAAAGTTTGAGCAAGTCTTGAAAAGAAAACTTTGGAGTATATGCTTGACTCCAAGTGGATATGCAAAGTGATACAGATAGTCTAGCAAGGGTACAAACTCCAAGGAGAAAGGAGAGCCACACCTAGTAGTTGTGATAATTATACCATTAGGTCTCATGGGGAAGGAGTTGTCCACGTAGTAGAGTCAAGGTATCCTATAATATATCTCCATATCACATGAACCTATACATGCTTGAGAAGCATCTCGTAGTGTTCATAAGCAATGAATGAACTTAGACATGCCCAAGTGGTATCTCGTAGTGTTCATAGATTGTGAATGAACTTAGACATGCACAAGGGGTATCTCACAATTTTCATGATTATAAAGGGATCAATACATACCTTAAAAAGTATCTCGTTGTATATATATAATAAAGAAACATAGACATTCTTAACAAAGTATCTCATAGTATTCAAAAAATAAAGATGGGTGCTAGGCTTCCAAAGTAAGAAGTAATAGAAAAGGACCCAAACGAAGTACCTTGCATGAGTGGTGTTATAGGGCATCATAAGTGCATTGCACAATGTATAACCAAGGGTCAATAAAGAAGAAGAAATTAAAGAGAAGATTACACTAGAGTTGCCTTTCCTAAAAAAGTAAATTAAACATGAGAGAATCTTAATAAATGAACTTATGTAATGATAAGTCGATGGAGGGTGAACATGTTAAGGATAACTTCAACATAGGCTTAGTATATGGGTGTATATATGGCTATATTAATTTTGGTAGAAGGCCAAGATGTGTTTTGTTGTATGTTGATTGAAATTGGTTCAATAGAGTGTTTGAGTAATTCCTAGAAGGGGTGAGTGAATAGACTCCTCTAAGGAGGGTAGAAGTGTTATTCACCATGGTTTAAGATTCACATTGGGTGAAGGATGTGAAATTTTAGTGATCATTAGAAATATGTTTGCATAGGCTTGGTCTTAATGGGGAAATGAGGTTGTTATGTATCCTTGATGTGAATCAACTAGGAGTTCTAGAGATAGCCACCTTTAGTGGTGTAGTTACTATAACAAGTTTAGTCCCATTTGCAATGGATGAAGTGAAAGTGGCCTCATAATAAGGGATTTCCCTAAGGAAAATGCTAATGTGAGGGAAGGCAAGGAAGTTGCTGCTAATAGTGAGGAAGGTGTTCCTAAATCAAAGGTTAGATTCTTTCCTCTCAAATCCAAGAGTGATCAAGACTAATCTCCTCATGTCCCTTACGGTATGTTCTTCTTTATTGAATTATGTGTAGTTATGTTTAGCATGGAATTGGATTGTTTCCTTGATCTGGTATGAACATTTAGGTATAATGCATGTACAATGGGCTGCTAGTCTAGAGTCGGTCCTTCAGAGAAGCTTTTAGCAAGGCGTCATTCGAGAACGAATGTTCACCAAGTGGGGGATATTTTAAGGACCCAAATAGAAATTAGATGAATCTAGAGCTTAAGACATTGTCACGAGATTATAATGTCCTAAAATGACTAATAATATTTTTTATAGGCAGTGTGTAAAGTTAATGAGAGCTTATAGGTGAAACGTCCAAGAACGTCCGGTGACGTTTGAAAGTTAGCCTTGAGACGTGTTAGCGTGCCTTGGTATGTTTCATGAGGTTGTATGTAGTTTTTGGTGTCCAAATTGATGTGAGAGGTTCCTAAAATGTATAGGAGATTATTTGAGGTAGAAACGTCTGGTCAAAACTCCCCAAGGACCAACCAAAGGGTCCTTGAGGAGGACCTAACCTTTGGCCAACAAGCTGCCCAAGGCAGCAGCTTTTGTTCCTTTGTGTAATAGGTCCGCATCGCGGTCTAGATTATCAATAGACCAATATTTGTTCCGAATAATGGAAACAAGTAAGACTCAACTGCCCTGGAAGTTATTTTCAAAAGAAATCATATATGAACAACTACGTGTTGCGGACTTGTTTCCCCACAAAAGCTCCGAAAGTTAAGTTGAGATTGACTTGTCTAAAAGGGTCAAATTGATGTGCGGGTGATTCGGAATTTGGGAGAAGGTTATAAAAAGGTTTAAGGAATCATTTAACCCCTTTTCAAAGCCAAAATTCAATACCCAAAGAGAAATAAGAAATCAAAACCTTTCTCTCCCAAGTTCTCAAAAAACGACCATTGAAGAAGAAAAGAAATTGCAGCAGCTTTTAGGACGAAGTGATCAACGTTTCAAGATGGGTTTAAATGCCTAATATAAGGTTTTTTTATCTTATTCATTCATGGATTATTCCATCAATAAATCCCCTTAGTTTCCTCTTCAATTGTGAACCCAAAGAGCATCAATCTAGAGAGGGTTGTGATTGCATTGTGGGTAAGACTTGATTCTGATCCCAATCTAGTGGGTAGAATTCAATGATCTTAATATGATGATTATATACTGTTTTTATGGAGTTTTCATGGTTAATTATAGAAATTGAATTGATGGTCATCACGGTGATCTTAGGCGGTTAGAGACTTGATGATGGCTTTATGTTGATTCTTCTTAACTTCATGGTATTCTATATTAATTGATCATGATTGGATCACCTAAGTATGAATTGAACTTGATTTGATAAATTAGTATGGGTGTTGATTGAATATAAATCTAATGAATTAATTATGGCTATATTCACCTAGTATTGAAGAATGTGAGAAGAAAGCTAAGGCGAGAGGACTCTTAAATCTACCTATGAATTAAGATAGAATTAATTGATGAATAATGAACCTTACGATAATTGTAATTGCTGTAGATTTAGGATTATTCAATGAAAGTGATAGATTAACTTGAGGACGGAAATATTGTCAAGTGCATCCCTCCATGAGCGAATGTTGAGCAAGGCTTCACAAGTAAACCTTGGAGTATATGTTTGACACCAGGTGGATATGAAAAGTGAGAAAGATAGTCTAGAAAGGGTCCGAACTCCAATTAGAAAGGAGAGCCACACCTAGTAGCTGTGATGACTATCCAATTAGGTATCATGAGGGGGGCGTCCTTCACGTAATAGAGTCAAGGTATCATAGTAGGCATTTCTATATCCTATGAATTTAGACATTCTTGAGAAGCATCTTGTAGTGTTCATAAGAAATGAATGAGCTTAGGCATGCCCAAGGAGTATCTCATAGTGCTCATAGAGTGTGAACTTAGACATGCCCAAGGTGTATCTGATAGTGTTCATGATTAATAAGGGATGAATAAAAACTTTCAAAAGTATCTTGTAGGTTCCATATGATTAAGGAACTTAGACATGCTTGAAGAAGTATCTCATAATGTTAAAAAGATAAATATAGGGGCTAGGCTCCAAAGTAAGAAGTAATAGAAAAGGATCAAAAAGTAGTACCTTGGATGAGTGGTGTTATGGGGCATCATAAGTGGATTTCACACGGTATAACCAAGGGTCATTAAAGAATAAGATTTTGATGATAGGATTTGACTGGAGTTTCCTTTCCTAATAAATTAGATTAAAGATGAGAGAATCATAATAATGAAGTTAAGTAATGATAAGGCTGTGGAGGGTGAACATATTAAGGATAACTACCAGATACATTCATTATATTGGGTAGTATAGGGTGACTCATGTACATTTCACAAGAATGTTTTAGGCAATATGGGTTAGAATGAAATGACTTCCGCATTATATTTTGAAAGAACAGTTCTAGTTATGCACTATTTTTTGTATATATTCAATGAAAGATTTCTAAGAGGCTTTTACAAGACCTTCGAGAGGTCAATTACGCCATGTTATGACCTTAGAATGCCCTAACATCTAGGGTATACATGCGAATCGTGACACAATTTATGGATATCCTTTTTTCAACAATAATTCTCTGCCCCTCAAATTTTAATCTATTCATTGATTTAGTTTAAGAACCCTATACTGGATGTGCCAGTACTATTGCCTAATCTGGGCTACAATTGTCGGAGTGGTGGAATCAGAATGTCTGATATGAGATCGATCATTCAACTTTTTAGATCTTAACTCATTTCTCCATGCCTCCATCAGGTCATCTTCATCCGAACCTATATTCTCACTTTCATATATTGTGCGGTCAGCTGTATAAAACAAGTAGTTTCAGAGCTTGCATCTGATAACTGCAGGTCTTTGTCCTTGCCTTTATCTTTTCCACCAATTGTGACTTAGTGACCATGTCCCTTGATGTAGTTGCATCTTTTTTTATTTAAAATGCCTTTTTATTTCCCTTGGGGAAGTTGTCTTCATGTCTGAAAAATATCAGAGGACAATTAATAACAACATTTAAGCATAGAGGATTAACTATAACAAGTATTGTCAATAATTTCAGCAAGGCGCCGAATCGTTTAGGGAAAAATAATTGCTCGCTGAAACAATTGCTCAACTATAATGACAGGTTGGAACCGGGGCATCTATTTTGGCAAATCGCTGATAGCTTTTGGCAATCAAAAACTAGTCAAGTTAAAAGATATAGTGTATCATGAGATTAGTGGTGCAGACAAAAGGCAAGATAAGAGTACTTTGGAAAAATAGTCGAATGATTTTTAGCGACTAGAAGTGTCTCGCTGAAAGTTACACACTCAATCATCAAATTTTGACAAGAAAGTAAGGGTGGAAAGAGATATTAGGCGAGCCGCTGAGTGATTTGATGAACTCGGCTTAGCTTGAAAATCAAACCGTTGTGCCTATTTTCATCATCTTCTCGAACTCAAACCCTCAACCCCCAAAAAGACAATTATACTAACAATTAGTACAATTAAACTCATACCCATAAGAATCAGCCATTTCAAACACCTCGTACGCACAACCCCAGAAGATTTAGCTTATTTTGATGTGCAATAAAAAGAATTTTACAATAAAGATAAAATGCAAAGGCTTACTAATTAAAAAAAGCAGATTAACATTTTAATATTATCATAAAAGCAAAGCATACACAAATAAAATAAGATCATTGCAAAAGAGTACAAATATGGCAAAAGTGAACTTAGAATTGGGAAAAACCCTTATGTTCCAATTACAATATGATTGCAATGCTAAGCAACAAAGAACTCCTTGTTCCAAGAATTGATCAATAACCAAAATACTTTTTCAAAAAAAATAATATTGAAAATACTAACTTGATGCGAGTTTGTAGAGTTTAAAAATAGGGAGATTGAAGAGCTTGAACTTTTAGAGCATTTGGTTATATATATCTGTCTAGTACGCGTTCACTTGGCGATGTTACTATTCCTGAAAATCCCAAAAATTCTATGACCTAAGATACAGACTAACCTAATAAATTATGACCTAAAAAGGGTAATTACTATCATAAAATTTTTTTGGAAAGAATTTAGAAAGTCTTGAGGGTTTAGAAATGACAAACGAAGAAAGAAAAATTTGGCAGTCTTGGGGGAATGGCTCTACATTGCGGACCTTCACCATCAATGACCAAAAAGCGTCTCCGCATCACGGATACCATAGCGGACCCTTCTGTCTATTTTGATTTTGAAAAATTTCAGGGAACACATCCGCATTGTGCAGTTTTTCCGCGACGACAACTTTGAAAATAAAAGTCATGATTGACTTAATTTAAAGGTCCATCAAAGTAAGGGTGTTTGATTTACTTTAAGGTCTTAGTATATATTGACTTGAAGTCATTTTAAATCTATTCCCACACTAAAACAAATCCCATCTTAAAAATCTAATTGGTCTCACCTCTCTCTAAATTCTCTCTCTACACAAAACCTCCATTGAAGCACCTTGAAGCTCCAAGAGAAGGATTAATTCTCAAAGATTTCCACTAAATTTCGTGGCTAGGTCTACAATAAGGTATGATTTCTTTCAATCTTGGGATTCCTTTCCCTAAGAGGTCCCTCTGAAGATGTTTTCAAAATTCCCCAAAATCTAGGATTTTTCTCTACACATGGGTCTTCTTTGAAAAATGATATTATGAATGAATTATGATTAATTAAGGATTTTTAGGTGTATAATTCTTGATAATTGTTGTTTTTCACTTGAAATTCCCTTGGTTTCATGTTCTTCCCCAATTTTATAAATCTTGGATTTGATATGGTGAATTAGTTGAAGATGATGAATATATTAAATGTTTATATTGATGTTAGTTATGTTATTGGTTCATGAATTAACTTATATTATATGTTGGTTATGAATTGTTGGGGGTTTAAATTATGAAGTCTCATGAAGGGAAAGAAGAAATGAATGTTGGTTCTTCCTTGAACTCAAGTATGAAAGATGAATTACTTAGATAGTAATGATTCTAAATCTAAAGTATTATTGTGTTATTGATGACAAGGTCCCCTTATCCTTAACCCTATACACTTGAATTGACTATGAATTATGAATGTATGATATTCTATGATTTTTATATTATTTGAAGATGGTTCTCATGATTAGAATGAAATGTTAAAGTGAAAGGTTTTACTCACCTGCTAGTGTTTGTAAAGTGCAAGGATTGTTCTTACTTATGAACACCAATGAGCTATTATGATAAGATGTTCAGGTAAGAGTCTAGTAAACACTAATGTGAGCTTATGTGATGACTAAATATGATTACTAATGGTAATATATGCTTAGAACCGAAAGGGAACGTTAATGAGATAGGGGTCTCACGTTTAGTAAGTCTGGCTCCCCACGTGGGTTTCCTCACGTTTAGCAAGTCTGCATTCCCAATATTGTCTCATGAGATGGAAACCCCCACATTTAACAAGTTAGGGTTTCTAGTTACAATAACCTCGACCCTTAACTATGTGCCCACATAAGACTCTAGCTTAGTCGATCCACCTAGATAGCTATGTATGAAAGGTTTCACCTAAGGCAAGTGCTGACCCTCTTTTTTTGGTGTGGGAGTAGAACATCAAATTCCATGTAGCTCTCATGGTCTTATATAAGTTATTGAAACCTTTTTCTCTAATGTAAAAGAAACTGAATATATGAAATGCATAAACTCTTACTAGGGCTTTCTTAAGGGGTTCGACATGGTGTCAGGGAGGGAATGGACTTCTCTTACACATTGCACTTGTGGGATTGTAACAAATGGTTGTAATAATGTTTTATCATGACTATGTAGATTATGAATTTTGTATATTCATTATTTATATGTAAAGTTATGATGAGATATGATATTTCTAGTGTATACATGAAGTCGGTTGCTTAATGGGATAGTTAGCTTTGGGTAAGGTTATGGGATTATATTTTTTTTCATTGCACTAGTATTGCTTGGTTTGGCTACATGTTGGTATGATATTATGATTGGGTTGGCCTATGATGCTTAATTTACGTTCACATTAGATTTACTCTATAAAAAGAACGTTTAGACTAAAATGTCCTTTTATGCATGCATTGATGATTTTTATGCATAGTGGCAATACTTAGTACGTGTGATGTACTAACCGATATTTTCTTCCCTATTCCCAAAAATTGTAGGTTCAGCACTTTGAGGACACTTCAAGACTATTTCTAAAGACACTTGGATTTGATTCCCCATGGTGGTGAATCCCAAGTCCGAGGACAAGACCGTTATGTTCTAGGCTTTATTTCCTTTGTTTATGTTGGAAGACATTGTTGTATTTCCTATTTCTAGACTTCTTATTGATGTAGGAGCTAAGTCACAAATTTCTGTTCTTCTATATCTAGATGAAATGTTTTGACGAAGTTAGTTTCTATTTTCATATATGAAAAGTGAAGTTCAATTTCCAAGGTAAAAGCTTTAAAATTTCTGCATTTTTATTCTATGATACATGCTATGACGAATGCTAAGGGCTTGTATATGACCTCTTCGAGGTCGAATATGCCGGTAACGACTAGGGCATGATCTCAGGACATTTCAAACCTAGCATCAGAGCATAAGGTTTGGAGTAATGTAGGGTTAATGCCACAAGATATTAATCGAGTACAGTCTTTCTTATAGGTGTGAAGTGTGCCACACTTATGAATGAGAGTCTAAGATATGCTGAGGAACTTTCACACTTTTGATATCCATTAGTTGTGCCTTAGAGTCTTAACTCTATCTATTCCTTTCTTTTAATCCTTCATTCGTTCTTATATGCAACGAATAAAAGAAGGACAATTGTTAGGAGGGCCAATGAGGAGAATGTGAATGAGGTGGTTCCCCCTCAAGATCCTCAAAACTATCACTATCGCTTCAAGGATTAGGGATTTCACAAGGATGAATCCCCATACTCTCTTTGTCTCCAAAGTTTAGGAAGACCCACAAGGGTTCATTGATGAAGTATTTAAGGTTCTAGATGTCATTGATGTGTCCTTTTGAAGAAAAGGTGGAACTAGACACCTATCAACTCAGAGATGTGGCTCAAGCTCGGTATGAAAAATGGAATGAAAAGAGGTTTATTAGATAAGGTTTGATTAGTTGGGCATCATTCAAGACGATTTTCCATGAAAGCTTCTTCCCCTTGGAATTAAGGGAGAGAAATATTCAAGTATTCATTAATCTTCGTCAAGGGAATATGAGCGTGAATAAGTATACCCTCAAATTCACTCAACTATCAAAACATTCTCTTACTATGGTGGCGGATTCTAGTGCCAAGATGAATAAATTTGTTTATGGGGATATATGATCTTGTATTAAATTAATGTAGGTCGGCTATGTTCATTCCTAGCATGGACATATCTCATCTCACGGTTCATTCCAAACAAATTGATGAGCAAAAGCTTAAGCATGTTGGCAGGGAATTTAAGAGGACAAGGGACGAAATGGGAATTCCTCTAAGGCTAGATTTTAGGTTCAACATAAGCCAAGGTTCAAGAAGAAATTTTACCACCAAGGTCCTCCAAACACCCTGAGGGTCAAAAAAGTTTTATGATCTACCCCCAATCCTCAAAAAGTAAGAGGTGATGGTCCTTATGTTGAGAAGCCTATTTGTTCAAAGTATGGTAGAAAGCATGAAGGCAAGTTCCTACTTGGCACGGGTAATTACTGTAGTTGTAATAAGAGTTGATAGATGAAGAGGTATTGCCCTATGTTAATGTCTCAACGAAGAGAAAATGCTCTCCAAATCCCGATGATCCTAAGGAGAATCATTTCTATCCTCCCAATCCCTAGGTGATCAAGAGATCTCTCCAAATGTTGTTACCGGTATGTTCTAGGTATTTTAAATTAATGTTTATGCATTGTTGTATCCCGCTGCCACTTTTTCTTTTATACTCATTTTGGTGGCTATGAAATTTGTATGCTTCTCAATGTATTAGATAAATCCTTTTTGGATTCTACTCCGGTGTGTGATTTCGTAGTTGTTAGAAGATTTTATAGGGTTGTCCCATTTCATTGCCCAATAGAGTAACATTAGTTGATTTGGTAGAACCTGATATGTTAAACTTTAATGTCATTTGGGGATTGTTATGCTTCATGCTTATTTTGCATCCATAGATTGTACGACCCTAATTGTAAAGTTTCAATTTCCTAATAAACCCATTTTAGAATGGGAGGGGGGAAATCAATCCGTAGAGGTCAAATTATTTCTTTTCTAAAATCCTGTAAGTGGATTACTAATGGATGTCCCTATCATATTGTGAGGGTCAAGGATCTTTAGTCCGAGACTCCTCTTTTGTAGTTGATCCCTGTAGTGAAGGATTTTTCGGAAGTCTTTCCCGATGACTTGCCTGGAATTTTTCCACAATGGGAAATAGATTTCGGCATTAATTTATTATCGGATACGAAACTCATTTCACTCCCGCCTTATCGGATGGACCCAACAGAGTTGAAGGAACAATAGTTTCAACTCAAGGATTTGTTGGATAAGGGTTTATACAACCAAGTATATCTCTATGGGGTGCTCCGGTGTTATTTGTGAAGAAGAAAGATGGGTCCCTTCATAAGTACATTGATTACCGACAATTAAATAAAGTCCCTATAAAGAATAAGTATCCAATATTTGATTCAATGATTTATTTGACCAATACCAAGGGGAGAGTTACTTTTCGAAGATTGATTGGAGGTACGGGTATCACCAACTTATAGTTAAAGGAGTTGACATTTGTAAAGTGACTTTCCAAACAAGATATGGTGTTATGATTTCCTAGTCATGTCCTTTGGTCTAATTAATGCCTCGGCAGTATTTATGGACCTTATGAATAGGTTGTTCCGGAATTATCGTGACTTATTTGTAATTATCTTTATTGATGATATCTTTGTATATTCCAAGAGTGTGGATAAACAGGTGGGTGGTTGTAGGATAGTATTGCATGTCCTGAAGAAGCATCCACTCTTTGCTAAATGTAGTGAATGTGAAATTTGGTTGAGATCGGTTGTGTTTGTTTGTCACATTGCATGTAGTTAAGGTGTAGAGGTTGATACAATAATTAAGGACGCAATCAAAAGTTGGCCTAGACTTTTGAGTCCTACACACATCCAAAACATTTTAGGTTTGGCCGGGTACCATAGGAGGATTGTTGAGGTTTTTTCGTCTATTGCATCTCCATTAAACACATTGACCCAGAAGAAGTCTAAGTTCGAATGGTCGAAATCATGTGAAAAGATCTTCCAATTATTGAAAGATAAACTCACCACCGCTCTAGTGTTGACCTTGTCGGAGGGTACCGAAGTTTTAGTGGTTTATTGTGATACTTCCTGAGTGGGTTTGGGTTGTGTCCTTATGCCATATCATAAGGTAATAGGTTATACCTCAAGACAACTCGAGGTGCATGATAAGAACTACTCAACTTGTGACCTTGAACTAGCGGTCATAGCTTTAACAATAAAGACTTGGAGACACTATCTCTATGGGGTACATGTCGATGTGTTTACCGACCACAACAATCTTCAATATATTTTTAGGCAAAAGTATTAAATCTCTGACAAAAGAGGTTTTTGCAACTCTTAATAGACTATAAAATGAGTGTCCTTTACCACCCCGGAAAAAAAAACAAATGTGGTTTTGGATGCCTTGAGTCATGTACTTATGGATAGTGTGTCGCATGTGGAAGAAGATAAAAAAAAGTTAGCCCATAATTTACATAGGCTAGCCCTGTAGCGACCCTCATAATGAACTAGGTTGAGCTACATCTTCCGAAGTGTTTCATGAGTTTATAATGTGTTAAAATAGTGAAATTTAGTGTTTGAGTCAGGTTGGTATGTTTGGAAGTAGAACGTCAAGGGACAACCAAGAAGCTTGACAACTAGATATGTATGTGTGTATATGTGTATATGTGCCTTTGTATGTTTAGGGAGTTGTTTGGTGTTCAAATTTATGTGGTAGGACCCTAGAACAAGATTACCACGTTTAGGGGATTAACTTCCTCGTACAAATCCCCAAGGACAACCCTAAGGGTCCTTGAGTGTCACGCCAGGAATAGCCCCTAGATGTAACCGGCGTCGTTGTTCTCTTTGAGGACTCAGACTAGCCTCTTCGCTTACATCATTACATTCATAGGTCAAATTTAGCAGCAAATTTAAAACTTTTCACTATGTATTCTCGGAGGTTTACATAGACCTCTACATACACATAGTATATATATATCGAGTATATATAGTCCCTTCGTAGAAGAAGATTACTTAGTCTTCTACTTTTATTGCACATAAGTATATAAAATATAACATACTCATAATAGTCGTCTCATCTCATAACCATCTAATAAAGGTGTAATAACTTGGTATAACCCTTACTTCAAAGTAAGAATGCCTCACATGGGCTATACAATGTTTAATACTAAATGGAAAAGAATGAAACATAGAAGTCTTAGACTCAAAAACAACTCCATTAGCTAGATAGTGGCATCGACCTCGAAAAATGAAGACCTACCCTACTTGGATGAATAAGAGATCTAAGCCTTTTTCAAGTCGTCTTCGAAGCACTTCAATGACCGAAACCTAAAATGTTGGGTAAAAAGAAGAAACGGTCTTAGTACACCACTTGTACTAAGTATTAGAACATATGCACACCTACTATAAAAACATGCTAAGAAAAGGGACATTTCATAAAGTATGCACTTTTCATTTAAAACCTTTATGAACGTTCCACAAGATCATACCAACCAATAATGCATGTTCATTAAGTCATAGGCATGTAAATCACAAGAAAAACAACATCAAGTCTAGTCAAGTCAATATGCATAGCATATAGTTGAATACATATTAAAGTAACTCATCATCAAGTCATATTAACAACATGCATGTATAAGAGTACATTTCAACATAATCAAAGCAAGACAATTGACCATGAACCCTATCAAATCAACAAGTGCAACGACCAAGCAAATTCCCATAACCTTACTTAATCAAGTGACCCAACAAGAATCATGACTAAAATCCTGCTTCACATATCATAATATTTAAGAGTACATAACATCATACCCTAGCAATATAGGCCAATACATATTCATAGGTGACACCAATCAACATTTAGTATCAACAATGAGCAAGTTCATCATATACATGTCTTATATCATTTTAAGCATTCTCATACATAAGACCACCCTCCTAAGACTCACTTCAATGTTAACTAGTGCAATGTTTAGTTAGAGTCTCATACCCCTACCTAGACTAAGCTAAAACCCTTAGGTCATCCTAGTAAGAGTCTATTCATTTAATTCATTTTGCTTTTTGGTAAAATCTTGCCCTAACCTACGTAGACCACATGTGCTAATGTGGAATCAAGTTTCATGGAACCCTACATCGAAAGAAGGCGGACTACTTGCTAAGGTAGTACCAAAACATGAACATAGAAAATACATGGATCCATTAGTTAGTATTCCTATAGGGGCAACATAGTTCAAAAACTAGGTGATATAGTTGGGACCATCTTTATGTTATATGCATTAAAGTCTCCAATATCAAGAGTATATTACTGATCCTACCTTCCCTATGTGGGACGGGACACTCCTCACTCTAGTTCACTCGCTGCTAAGATAGAGTCCCTTTTTGAAATGTTTTTAATGTCTTTATTAATCATCTTAGCTTATTATAGGACATAGGGTCTAACCTTTGTATATTCATCATCATTATAGTTCAATAAGAATTGCATGAGTATTGTCCTTTCATTACAATTCATATAGGTGAAGTTAGCACATTAACATCTTCATATCACAATAAGGCACATTTGGTAAATCATTTACAATCCTAATAATATTTACATCTTAAACAACACATCAAAAATCATATCAAGACATTTCAATTCAACATTATACCACCCTATCAATCGTAATACATGGCATACTCCAATACAACATTATGACTTTATCACAATTAACTACAATTTGAAGTAAAGAATAGAGATCATAAGACTTATCAAGTCTCCTTCATAGTTCGTCATCAAGGTCTTACCATAAACCCTCAAATCGACCCAATTTGGGTCTGCATCATCATAAATAAATAACCAACAATATATCAACTCTAGAAAAATTAATACATCATAATTCAATACTAGATCATAGCTTAAGACAATATTCTTAGGACAATTCATAACATACTTCATAACCTAGATCATATTCTTAAGAACTAGCATGAAAATACTACCAATAACCCTAATTCATTAACGAATAGTACAAAAACATCATCTAGTAGTAATTCAATTAATAGCCAAGTCAATTGATCCAATATAACCTAAATCATATCAAGATAAAAACCTAGGGTTAAAGGTTAAGGGTCATCTTCCACAAACTAGACCAAACCATCAAGATATATCATTATTAAGTTGTAATACATGTTAATATATTCATAATATCCAAAATAAATCATAAATAAATTAATTCATAACATCAATTTCGAATTTGATGAAACCCACTTGAAAATTCAATTTGGAAATCAATTTGATTGAACCCTTTAAAGAAAGAGGTCTCAAAGGTGAGTTAGATATCTTAACTTGTTAATTGATTTATATTGATGGAATAAATTGATAACTTGAATCCCATAAACCCTCTCCTAATTTGGTCTTCAATGGTGTCTTCCAATTGAGAGAGAAAGAAGAGAAAAGGAGGAGAGTTTTGTTTTTTGAGTTTTGATTTGTCTAATAGGGTTCGGGTATTTATATGGGGGTTAATTAATTTAATTATAATTACCTTAATCCCTAAATAACCACCTTAATTAATTGTTTAAGACTTATTCAAAACGTGCAAGAAATAATACCCTCACAGACGAGATCTCGACCAACGGTCCATGTCTGAGTCGACGACCACCCCCCTTTCCGTGCTGCACATCCGTAGTCTTTGTCAGAGACTGTGAACATAAGGCCCTAAAATTAAGTGTATAAGTGTTGGTTAATGAATGAATTCAACGCCCCATCGATGCTTTTTTTGGGTGCACACTGCCCACGCAGTGATTGACTCCAAACGCAAGGGTCCTCCTCAAGGGCCCTTGGTTGGTCCTTCGGGAGTCGAACCCAGATCTTTCGACTATGAATAAACTTAAACACATTTTACATACCTTTTAGCCAATTTTCATATTTTTCCGACTTCTAAAATCTAGTCAAATAGGCTAAGGCACGCTAGTACCTCTTTGAACTACTTCTCGGACGTCATGAATGTTCTTCGACGTTTTGGTTTCTAGACTCCCTAAATGAATTATGTTCATTAAAATGGAACATAAAACAGTGTCACGTTATGACACTTATGTTAGGCTCTAGAATACGTCTTGTATTTTCGAAGTGTTACATTGAGAAGGACCCCATACATGGAAACAAAATGCCAAAACAGTGTCTATCTACAAACCAAACAACGACCAATCAACCAATCGATGGTAGGTGGACTTGGACAGTCGATTGGACCTGCATGTCTGCATGTTTTGGATCCGAAGACCAAAACCACAAGCCCTCATCAATGGGACTTCGATCAAACGAGGTCCATGATTGATGGGCATTGTTGGTGGCGTGCAAAAGTTGTTTTGATGCGGCCTCACTTAGAGTGTTTTGGTAAATTCACCCCAAGTCATTTATAGAGCATGGACGTTTGTTTTATGGTCTTTAGGTTATTTTAAGTTAGTTTGTTAGTTTATACTCCTAGAGCTAGGTTAGACTTCATTTTTAATAAATCAAAACTGCTCCCTCAAGAAAGACTCTCTCAAACTCCATAGAAGCTAGAACTCAAGGAAGGCTAGAACTGAAGCTTTTGGATGTTTTCTCCACCAAATTTCGTTGGTTTCTTCATTTTTATGTATGGTAGTTCATCCTTGAACCTTTTTTCATTCAAGGATCCATTCCAAAGACTTTTTAAAAAAGGGTTTCAAACTCCAACTTCTTCTATCTTTGACTCTAAGCATGGGTTTTGTATGAAAAAATTTTAACAATTGAAACATGTTTTTTTAGTGTTAGTTGATGATTTTAATTTCAAAACCCCAATGAACCCATGCACATGCGTATTATCAACTATTGGCTTATGAAGTGGGTTTGTTGCATTTGAATAGATAATGTGACTGTTGTTTTTGTTGTCACGACCCAAAACCGAGCCGCGACTGGCACCCACATTTACCCTCCTATGTGAGCGAACCAACCAATCTAAACCTTAACATTTGAATTTAATATCAACATAAAGCAATGCGGAAGGCTTAAACTCATTAATAAAAGACAATTCAATAACTTCTAAAATTCAACATCTATTATTTCCCCAAAATCTGGAAGTCATCACCACAAGAACATCTATGATCAAATTACTAAACTAAGGGTATTCTAAGAAACTAAAATAACAAAAGCTAGTCCATGCCGGAACTTCAAGGCATCAAGACATGAGGAAGAAGATCCAGTCCAAGCTAGAAGCATTAGCTCACCCTGAAATCCGATGTAATGAAGACTGGCTAGAGTTGCGGTTGAGTTGAAGACGACGGTACGTTTGCTGCA
>NC_028643.1:40935436-40936455 GCF_001406875.1 Solanum pennellii | reverse complement strand
GTGCCGGAACGTGACACCCGATCCATATTTATATTCTATCCTGGTGTCGGAACGTGACACCCGATCCCTATTTATATTCTATCCTGGTGCCGAAATGTGACACCCGATCCACTATTTATATTCTATCCTGGTGCCGGAACGTGACACCCGATCCATATTTATATTCTATCCTGGTGCCGGAACGTGACACCCGATCCATATTTATATTCTATCCTGGTGCCGGAACGTGACACCCGATCCATATTTATATTCTATCCTGGTGCCGGAACGTGACACCCGATCCATATTTATATTCTATCCTGGTGCCGGAACGTGACACCCGATCCATATTTATATTCTATCCTGGTGCCGGAACGTGACACCCGATCCATATTTATATTCTATCCTGGTGCCGGAACGTGACACCCGATCCATATTTATATTCTATCCTGGTGCCGGAACGTGACACCCGATCCATATTTATATTCTATCCTGGTGCCGGAACGTGACACCCGATCCATATTTATATTCTATCCTGGTGCCGGAACGTGACACCCGATCCATATTTATATTCTATCCTGGTGCCGGAACGTGACACCCGATCCATATTTATATTCTATCCTGGTGCCGGAACGTGACACCCGATCCATATTTATATTCTATCCTGGTGCCGGAACGTGACACCCGATCCATATTTATATTCTATCCTGGTGCCGGAACGTGACACCCGATCCATATTTATATTCTATCCTGGTGCCGGAACGTGACACCCGATCCATATTTATATTCTATCCTGGTGCCGGAACGTGACACCCGATCCATATATATATTCTATCCTGGTGCCGGAACGTGACACCCGATCCATATTTATATTCTATCCTGGTGTCGGAACGTGACACTCCGATCCATATATATATTCTATCCTGGTGCCGGAACGTGACACCCGATCCATTTATATTCTATCCTGGTGCCGGAACGTGACACTCCGATCCATATATATATATATATTCTATCCACGGAACGTGACACCCGATCCATAT
>NC_028643.1:40932593-40932853 GCF_001406875.1 Solanum pennellii | reverse complement strand
ATTAGCCAGAGTCTGAACCTCTCTAGCCAATGGGCGTCTAGAAGCTTGTAAGTGAGCTAGACTACCCATGCTCCCTGCTTTTCTACTTAAGGCGTCTGCCACCATATTAGCCTTTCCTTGGTGATACAAGATAGTGACATCGTAATCCTTCAGTAGTTCCATCCATCTCCTCTGTTCAAGTTCAAATCTTTCTGAGTAAAGACATACTGTAGGCTACGATGATCCGTATAGACTTCACACTTAACCCCATATAGATAGTG
>NC_028643.1:40864192-40931130 GCF_001406875.1 Solanum pennellii | reverse complement strand
TTCCCCAAAGCTTGTGTTTTTCCCTTCGTTCGTTTCTCTCTCTCTATCAATCGTGCGTTCTCTCTCTTTTTCTGTTCTTTTTCTTTTTTTTCTTATTCAAACCCTCTTTTTTTTACCCTAATTAGCATATAATTAAGTATAAAGATGGTAATAATATCCACTAATTAACTTAAGGTTACCTCTTTTAACCCCCAAGTAATTAGACTTATAATCCTTAACCCTCTAACTTTATAATTAAGGTAGGAATAGTCAAAAACGTCCCTTAAAACGTGTAAAGAAATCCTACTCCTCCTGGGATTACGCAACCTGTGACGGCCCGTCGTGCCTGCGACGGTCCGTCATGCAGGCTCGTCATGGACTCAATTTGTTTAAGGAGTCTGTGACGGCCCGTCGTGCCTACGACGGTCCGTCCTGCACTTCGTCGCCAAGTTTAGAGAGTCAATTTCAGTACCCAAATTTCAGAAGTCTAAGTATTCTGGAACGAGACACCTGCGACGGTCCGTCGTGCCCACGACGGTTCGTCCTGCAGGTCCGTCGCCAAGTTCAGAGAGTCGATTTCAGTACCCAAATTGCAGAAGTCTAAGTATTCTGGAACGAGACACCTGCGACGGTCCGTCGTGCCCACGACGGTTCGTCCTGCAGGTCCGTCGCCAAGTTCAGAGAGTCGATTTCAGTACCCAAATTGCAGAAGTCTAAGTATTCTGGAACGAGACACCTGCGACGGTCCGTCGTGCCCACGACGGTTCGTCCTGCAGGTCCGTCGCCAAGTTCAGAGAGTCGATTTCAGTACCCAAATTGCAGAAGTCTAAGTATTCTGGAACGAGACACCTGCGACGGTCCGTCGTGCCCACGACGGTTCGTCCTGCAGGTCCGTCGCCAAGTTCAGAGAGTCGATTTCAGTACCCAAATTGCAGAAGTCTAAGTATTCTGGAACGAGACACCTGCGACGGTCCGTCGTGCCCACGACGGTTCGTCCTGCAGGTCCGTCGCCAAGTTCAGAGAGTCGATTTCAGTACCCAAATTGCAGAAGTCTAAGTATTCTGGAACGAGACACCTGCGACGGTCCGTCGTGCCCACGACGGTTCGTCCTGCAGGTCCGTCGCCAAGTTCAGAGAGTCGATTTCAGTACCCAAATTGCAGAAGTCTAAGTATTCTGGAACGAGACACCTGCGACGGTCCGTCGTGCCCACGACGGTTCGTCCTGCAGGTCCGTCGCCAAGTTCAGAGAGTCGATTTCAGTACCCAAATTGCAGAAGTCTAAGTATTCTGGAACGAGACACCTGCGACGGTCCGTCGTGCCCACGACGGTTCGTCCTGCAGGTCCGTCGCCAAGTTCAGAGAGTCGATTTCAGTACCCAAATTGCAGAAGTCTAAGTATTCTGGAACGAGACACCTGCGACGGTCCGTCGTGCCCACGACGGTTCGTCCTGCAGGTCCGTCGCCAAGTTCAGAGAGTCGATTTCAGTACCCAAATTGCAGAAGTCTAAGTATTCTGGAACGAGACACCTGCGACGGTCCGTCGTGCCCACGACGGTTCGTCCTGCAGGTCCGTCGCCAAGTTCAGAGAGTCGATTTCAGTACCCAAATTGCAGAAGTCTAAGTATTCTGGAACGAGACACCTGCGACGGTCCGTCGTGCCCACGACGGTTCGTCCTGCAGGTCCGTCGCCAAGTTCAGAGAGTCGATTTCAGTACCCAAATTGCAGAAGTCTAAGTATTCTGGAACGAGACACCTGCGACGGTCCGTCGTGCCCACGACGGTTCGTCCTGCAGGTCCGTCGCCAAGTTCAGAGAGTCGATTTCAGTACCCAAATTGCAGAAGTCTAAGTATTCTGGAACGAGACACCTGCGACGGTCCGTCGTGCCCACGACGGTTCGTCCTGCAGGTCCGTCGCCAAGTTCAGAGAGTCGATTTCAGTACCCAAATTGCAGAAGTCTAAGTATTCTGGAACGAGACACCTGCGACGGTCCGTCGTGCCCACGACGGTTCGTCCTGCAGGTCCGTCGCCAAGTTCAGAGAGTCGATTTCAGTACCCAAATTGCAGAAGTCTAAGTATTCTGGAACGAGACACCTGCGACGGTCCGTCGTGCCCACGACGGTTCGTCCTGCAGGTCCGTCGCCAAGTTCAGAGAGTCGATTTCAGTACCCAAATTGCAGAAGTCTAAGTATTCTGGAACGAGACACCTGCGACGGTCCGTCGTGCCCACGACGGTTCGTCCTGCAGGTCCGTCGCCAAGTTCAGAGAGTCGATTTCAGTACCCAAATTGCAGAAGTCTAAGTATTCTGGAACGAGACACCTGCGACGGTCCGTCGTGCCCACGACGGTTCGTCCTGCAGGTCCGTCGCCAAGTTCAGAGAGTCGATTTCAGTACCCAAATTGCAGAAGTCTAAGTATTCTGGAACGAGACACCTGCGACGGTCCGTCGTGCCCACGACGGTTCGTCCTGCAGGTCCGTCGCCAAGTTCAGAGAGTCGATTTCAGTACCCAAATTGCAGAAGTCTAAGTATTCTGGAACGAGACACCTGCGACGGTCCGTCATGCAGGCTCGTCATGGACTCAATTTGTTTAAGGAGTCTGTGACGGCCCGTCGTGGGTTCCGTCGACTCACACAGTTTTTCCAGAAATAAAATCTGCAGCTCAAAACGACTAAACAGGTCGTTACATTTTTTTTATGTTGTATTGTGAATACCGACTTCTTTACTATACTTATTTATAATGATTTTGTGAAATATTGAGAAAAGATGGTAAAGTCTTGGATGAATGGTAAGTTGGTTTATGTTGTTTGTTTCTTATTGGCGTAATATTGAGTGGCATGGTCCACCTTTGGAGGCAGTGTTCACTTGAAGTATATATATGAATATGTTTATTGTTATTATGCCTTGAAGGCATAGCTTGTGAAGTAAAGTAATAATTATGATGTATATGCTTGATATGTCTTATGAAGTTGTTAAAGTGTATCTTGAAGAAATTATTTCTAAATGAAGCCTATGGATATGTGAAGTATGATATTGTGTGAAGTATGAAAAATGTAATATGATCATGTTTAGAAGTCAATGTTATGAGTTATGTTGATTATATGAAAGGTGTTCTCAAATATATTCACACACAGTACGAATGAAATAATGAAGTTCTCAATGTATATGGGGGAATGTAGGGTGGACACTCTTTTGTGAGTAGATATGAATTGTCTAATCCTTTCCCTACTATCTCTAAAATGGGATTTTGGGGTGAACACTCTTCGTGAGTTTAGATGAAGTGTTTAGTAGGAATCTCACTATTCCCAAGAGCTTTCTAAGATAGGTTGGAGGTTGGATACCCTTTGTAAGTTGAGATGTGGTGTTCAAAAGTAAACTGTAGAGATAAGTACCCTCGGTTAGCTGAGGTAAGATGATAAATAGTTATCCCTTGACATATACGTAAGTTAATGTTTATGACTTCATCGGAAGTTATGCTTAGCACCGAGAGTATTTGAAGAAAGGGTGGCTACACTTCGTGAGTAGAGATGTTGTATCCAATGTACCACTTGAGATGACTGCTACTCATTAGTAGAGAATGAGTTACTAATAATCAATCTCCCTATCCCTTAACCATGCGTGTGCCTAGCTGTAGCTATTGGAGAATCTATGTAAAGGCTAAAGAGAATGACCCTAGCTTAGGAATGTGAGGATCCCTCATCCGGTAAGGGTTAATACCGGGATTCGATGTCTATCATTCATGGTCTATGCCTATTAAAACTAGCCCCCATAAATGAATGTAATGAACTAGTCTTCTAGAGGGTGAACTACTTAGGGTAGGTGGTGAAATGTGATGGTATATATTCATTGAACAAGTAGGCATTTGGAGGTAGTCTTTTTGTGTCCTTCTATGAAATGAATGAATGGGTCATTATGTGATGTTATTGAAGTAATGTGACTTAATGTCAAATGTTAAGAAAGAATATTAGTGTTATGTCTTGTATGATGAAAGTTTTGTGCATGATAAATGTGATGTGCATAGTCTAAGGGAATTCCTAAGCAGCATTAAGGTGGGAGTAGTAGTATGGATGCTACTTTCACATTGTAATAAGTGTAACTTTGGGGTTGTATTGGAGGATGGTCTCTATGTGAAGTTCTTAAATGCATGTATGTTCTTATAGTATCTTAGTAGTTTAATTGTTAAATGAGATGAAGTATGCTTATCTTTTGTAGTCTTAAGAATAACTTAGTTCTGTATTGAAGAGATTGTATGGGTGGTTTCTACATGTCTCACCTTAGTGAATCTTAGGTTAGCTTGGTATAGGAATATTTTGTATGATGGATAAGATCACTGTATAGTATGATCTTATGATTGAAATAGTGGAAGTTTTATCTTATATGCTAAATGATAATATATTTGATGTTTTGTGACTAAATTCATGAAGGTTGTACTAAAATAGCATGAAAGCTTTATTTAAACTAAAATGTCCTCTTTTGCATGATTTTGCATACTGTCATACTGAGTACAATGTTTGTACTAACCCCATACTGTTCTATACTTTATAAGTATAGGTTAAAGGCAAGTGAAGGTTCTTAGAAGGAAAAGCTTGGGAAGAGAATCTCTCATTATTGGTATATCCTCATATATTCGAGGGCATATTCTATCTTTATTTAGTTCTTCAATAATACTTGTATTTTCTTTCAATGCAAAGGGTCGTGACCCTAAGATGTTTTAGATATGTCTTTAAGTTGGCTTGTGACAATGAGACATATTCCTTGGTTTTATAAAAGAATTTCTTATTTATACTTTTGAGAAAAGTTTTAATTCCATACTACTTTATATACTTATGTAATGAATGATAGCTAAGAGGTTTGTACAAGACCTCCATGAGGTCAAGTACTCCGTGTGACGACTCAAGAGTGCCCTCTTCTTCTAGGGTGTACTTGCGGGTCATTATAAATCTTCTATTAGAGCATAAGGTTTTGGGAAATAGTTTAGATTCCAAGGTCTCGCAGGCCACGTCTAGTAGAGTTTTGTTTAGCGGTGTGAGTCGCGACACATTCTTGAGAGAGAGGCGATAAGATGATAGAAGTTTCACTTTTTTCATCACTCTTGTGTCGTTCCATAGACCTTAACTCCATAAGATATCTCTCTTATTCCTTTGTCCGTTGGTCTTCTAGATGTGAGTGCTTGGAAGGGGTTATGTTGACTGGATGGAGGGAGAAAAAGGTGAGTTTTGATGCTTATTGTGGTTTTGTGACTATATAAGTATATGAGCAGGTTGAATTGGAATGTTTTGATGTGATTCATTTATGGCTATGTGTGATCTATAAGATTGGAGGTATTATGATGGAAAGTTGTATTGTGATGTAGTTCTAGTATTATAAGAGTTATAATGGTTGAATCATGTCTTTTTTGGGACAAATGAGTTATCTTATGTCTATGTGCAATGATATTAGAAAATTAAGGTGTAAATTAGAGAATTGTTGAAGAAATGTGCTAAATTGTCAGAACTCAGGGATGCCCCTTGTGTGGGTAATGTTTCATAGTTGTCCTTGTGTTGGATTGAAGTTCTTGTGTAGGTTCACTCCTAAGGAGGGAGAATAGTGTGCTTACCTAGGAAGGTTATTGTGAGGTTATGCTAGCAAATGGTGTAATTCATATAGCTAGATAATTCGTTCCAAATAAATCTACATAGTGGGTGGAAAGAGAAAGAGAAAGTTTTTATTACATGAGCTTGAGTTATGTGGTGCTCAAGAGTTGAATGAGGTGATGTTTAAGGGAGTTTGTCTAAGCTTGAATCCTAAGAGGAGGTGTTATGCTTGACTAGTAAGGTTGATGGCTAGTCTTGATTTCCATATGTTAGGTTAGTATGACTTCCAACCCTATGAACGGCATTGTGGGATTATGAAGTATGAGGCCTTGAAGATGCTTGACAAGGGTCTTAAAAAGAAGTGATGAGAATGTGTAAAGGAGATAATCCGTGATAAAGGCCCCGGTAAGTCATGGTTCATTGTGGTTGTTTTGATTTGCTCTAGATGGGTTTACCCTTAAGTAGGGGAGAATTAGTTGAGTAGTTAGGTAATTTATTCCCTCATCTTTTTCTTCTATTCTTTCTCTAGCTTTAGATCAAAATCCTTAGTAGTTTGGTTATTCTTTTGGGTCTTGCATTTGAATATGAGTTGATTGTCTCCTCATGTTATGAACTTCATTGATAATATGATTTTTAGAATGCTCTTGATGTCATCATAATTTCATGGGAATATTGGTAGTTAATCTATCTTTCCATGTAAAGGTGTAGCTAATGGTATTTGCTTAATTGCTTCATAATTGCTTTACGTCTGTGCCAATATGTGATTTGATTGCTATTACATGTTGAGCTTTTAAATGTTATATTGAGCATGTCCAATGTTGGAAAAGTAGTTCCTCCATAAATGAAATAAAAATGAAGAAGTAAGTTTGTGCTCTGAATTATGGAATTAGTTCCAAATTTGCTTGTGTTGCTGAAAATGATTAGTGATATGAAGTTGGTGTTCCTTTTAAATTAGGCACATTCAGTATGAATGTTATGACAATGATGTTATGTGTTATATGCTGCTAGATGAGTCCTTAATGTCCTTAAAGGTGTTTAGTATCATTCGAGGACTAATGTTTTTCTATGTGGGGGAGAATGTAGCGACCCTCATAATGAACTAGGAGAAACTAGAGCTTCGCAAGTGTTTCATGAGTTACTAATGTGTGAAAATCGTGAATTTTAGTGTTTGAAATGAGTTTGGAATTCAAACGTAAAGGGACGAGGAAGATGATCGACTACTAAATATCTATGTGCTTATATATGTTTTAGTGTGCCTTTGTATGGTTAGGGAGTTGTTTGGGGTAAATTTGTTGCGGAAGGACCCTTAGACCTACATGACCATGTTTAGGGTTTTAATATTTGTGTAATACTCTCTATGGACAACCCTAAGGGTCCTTGACGAGGACCCAAGACTTGGCAACAAAACTTCTAAAATAATGTTAATCAACAAAACAAACGACGGCCAGTCATCCAATAGACGGATCAGCGACTTGGTCAGTTGATTGGACCTGCAAGTCTGCAAGTTTTGGAGCTGCAGACCCAAACCAGGATCCCTCATCAATGGGACGTCAATCAAACCACAGTATGTCGTTGATGGGCATCATTAGTGGCCTGCAAAAGCTGATTTGAAGCAGCCTCACTTGGGGTGTTTCAGTAAATTCACCCCAAAGTCTTTTATGGAGAATGGACGTTTTTTAAGGTATTCTATGTTAGTTTATACTACTATACCTAGGTTAGACTTCATCTAAACACCTCCCTCAAGAAACACTCTCTCAAACTCCATAGAAGCTAGAACTCAAGGAAGGGCTAGAAGTGAAGCTTTTGGATGCTTTCTTCACCAATATTTCATGTGTTTATTCATATTGAGGTGTGGTAATTCATCATTGAACCTTCTATAATTCAAGGAGTTCCAAACAAGGGTTTCAAACAAGATTTACATAGAAGTAATCTCCTTTTCCCTTAACCATGTGCCCGCATAGGTGTAGCATTGGAGAATCCATTTAAAGGCTAAAGAGAATGACCCTACCTTAGGCAAGTGGGGATCCCTCATCCCAAAGGGGTTAGTACCGGGGTTCCATATCTATCTCACATGGTCTATGTCTGTTAAAGCTAGCCTCCACAAGTTAATGTAATGAACTAAGACTTGTAAAGGGTGTATTACTTAGGGTAGGTTGTAGAATAGGACGTTATCTATCTATTACACAAGAAGGATTTTGGAGGGAGTCTTGGTGTGTCCTTATATGAAATGAATGAATGGGTCATTATGTGATGTAATTGAAGTAATGTGACTTTATGTATTATTTTAAGAAAGCAGGTTATTTTTATGTCTTGTATGACGAATGCTATGTGTATGATGAATGTGATGTGCCTAGTCTAAGGGAATTTCTAAGGAGCACTAAGGTGGGAGTAGTAGTATGAGATGTTACTTTCACATTGCACCAAGTGTAAAATTGGGGTTGTCTTGGAGGATGGTCTCTATGTGAAGTTCTTAAATGCATGGATATTCTTCTAGTATCTTAGTAAAATGAGATAAAGTATGCTTATATTTGGTAGTCTTAAGGATCACTTAAGTGTGTATTGAAGAAATTGTATGGGCAGTTTCTTCATGTCTCACTTTAGTGAATCTTAGGATAACTTGGGATAGGAAGAGTATATATATAATAGATGAGTTCACCTTTAATTATTATCTTATGATTGAAATTATTGAAGTTTTAACTTATTTGGTAAATGATGATCTATTTGATGTTGTGTGACTATATTCATGAAGGTTTTACTAAAATAGCATGAAAGCTTTATTTCAACTAAAATGTCTTCTTTTGCATGATTTTGCATAATGTAGTACTTTGTACAATGTTTGTACTAACCCCATTCTTTTCTATACGATATATGTAAAGGTTGAAGGCAAGTGAAGGTTCTTAGAAGGTAAAGCTTTGGAAGATAATCTCTCTAGATTGGTATATCCTCATATATTCGAGGAAATAGTCTATGTTTCTTTAGTTCTTCTTTAAGATTTACAAAAGACTTATTATGTGTGTTCATTCAATGTAAGGGGCCGTGACCGGAAAATGTTCAAGATGTGTTTTTAAGTTAGCTTGTGACGGATAGACTTATTCCTAGTTTTGTAAAAGACTTTCTTATATATTTTGTTGTGAGAAGTTTTAATCTTGCACTAATTTTCATACTTATGTAATGAATGATAGCTAAGAGGATCTTTCAAGACCTCCGTCGATTCAAGTACACCTTTTGAGGACTCAAGAGTGCCCTCTTCTTCTAGACTTGCAGGTTGTTACAAGCCTGGTTAAGTGTCCGACTAGAAGACTCTTAAAAAAAAGGTGTCATGATGACTCATAATTCCCAGTCATCTGTTGTTGTTTATGTGAAGTCTAGTCAACACCTTGACCCAATTTGGATGGAACCAAAAGAGTCAATTCTAAACAAATATATAACAACTTTCTCCCAAGGAGAATATGGGTTGCTTAGGCAACAAGGAAGGTTATGTGTGCCCGATGTGGATGGCCTACGGGAAACAATGTTAGAGAAGGCATACGGGTCTCAATATTCCATCCATCCGAGAGCCATCAAAATGTATCTTGACTTCACGAGATTTATTAGTGGAATAGAATGAAAAGGGACATCCAAACTTTGTGTCTAGATTCTAAAATTGCCAACAAGTCAAAGCTGATTTTCAAGGACCGAGTTGTCTAACTCAATATATAGATGTCGCCACTTGAATCCATTTGTTTTGTTATGGATAGGTTCACTAAATTAGAATATTTTCTTCCAATAAAGGTTTCTTATTCCGCGGAAGATTATGCTAAATTTGTAAATTAGGGAGATCGTAAAGTTGCATGGGGCTCTTTTGTCAATCATCTCTGATAGAGGTGCCTAATTTACTTCCCATTTTTGGATGTCCTTCCAAAGTGGTCTTGGTACTTAAGTGAAACTTACAAGCTCATTTCACTTTCAAACGAATGGTCAAGCGGAGCGCACCATCCAAACCCTGAAAGACATTTTGAGAGCGTTTCTCATTCCAGTATTTCTATGGCACCATTTGAAGCACTTTATGGTAGGAGGTCTCGGTCTCTGGTCGGGTAGTTTGAAGTTGGTGCATTTTATCTTCTTGGTCTCGAGGTAGTCTATAAGGCTACATAAAAAGTTCGACTTAGAAGTGATAGGTTGAAAATGACTTATAGTCGGCAAAAGTCATGCCAACAATAGAAAGAGGGACCTTGAGTTTGAAGTAGGTGATTGGGTATACTTGACTCACCCATGAAAGGGGTAGTGAGATGTGGTAAAAACGAGATGCTTAGTTCCCGGTTCGTGGGACCTTATGAAAATTTTAAGCTAGTCAGGAAAGTTGCTTATGAGTTGAAATTGCCAAATTAGTTGGTCATGATTCACCTGGTGTTCCATGTTTCTATGATAAAGAAATGTATAGGTTCCCAATGTCTATTATATTGTTAGAAGGTTTAGGGGTGAATGACAACCTTGCTTTTGAAGAGTTTTTGGTTAAGATCTTAGATCGTCAAGTTAAGAAATTGAGGAATAAAGAGGTTGTATTTGTAAAAGACCTATAAAGAAACCATCTAGTTGAGGGTACAAAATGGGAGGTCGAGGTTGACATGAAGTCCTGCTATTCTCATCTTGTCTTATTAATGCTAGACAAGGTTGAGGTTAGTAGTTTCTCTTAATTTAATAAAAACTGAGAGTCATATGTGTTGATGATCATGTCATGATTTCCTTTTATGTGCATATTATTGTGAAAATTCCTGCTTAAATTGTATTTTGAGTTTTCATGAATTATGTTTCTCATGATTGACTTGCACTCATATGTATGTTATTATATTGTCTTCATGTGAGTTGTATTGAGCATGCTTGATGTTGTCTTGATGAGGAAGTATCATGTTAATTGGCTTGATTATCATTGAATATGGAGAAGGTAGTTCCTCCTATACTTATGTGAAGTAATGAGTTTAGAGAATGATGATGTTATGGATTAAGTTCTCATGTAAAATGAGGTCATGATGTTGTTTGGTATGGCTAGTTGTTATGCTTCTAGTTTTGAGTCGTTGTCTTCCTTAGAAAAAGTCCAATTGTCATTAGGGGAGAATTTTCCCAATGGGGGCATACTGTAACACCCCAGAAATTCTATAACCTAAGCTAGATCCTAAACTAATGAATTATGACCTAAAAAGGGGTAATTACGATCCTAAAGTGTTAGGAAAAGAATCAACAAAGTCTAGAGGGTTTACAGACAACAAACGAAGAATGAAAATTCGGCAGAGTATTAGGGGAGTGGCTCCACATCGCGGACCTGCTCCAGCCATGACCAGACAGTGTCTCCGCGTTGCGTAGACTATCACGGACCCTTCCATCACAAATTTTGATTTCAGAAAATTGCAGGGAACACCTCCGTAATGATAATTTCGAAAATAAAAGTCATTTTAATCCCATTCCCACAATAAAACAAATCCCCTACTGAAAAAACCAATTTCTCTCACCTCTCTCTAAATTCTCTCTCTACATAAAACCTCTATTGAAGGACCTTGAAGCTCCAAAAAGAGGATCAATTCTCCAATATTTTAACTCAATTTCGTGGCTAGGTGTACAATAAGGTGTGGATTCTTTCACTCTTTGGATTCCTTTCCCTAAGAGATCCCTCCAAAGATGTTTTCTAAAGTTCCCCAAATCTAGGGCTTTTCTCTACACATAGGTCTTCTTTAAAAATGAAATTATGAATCAATTATGATAAGTTATGATTGCTTAAGGTAGTTTAGGTGTATAATGATGGATAATTGTTGTTGTTCACTTAAAATTCCCTTGGTCCCATGTTCTTCCCCAATTTCATAAATCTTGTATTTGATATGGTGAATTGGTTGAAGATGATTGATCTATCAATTGTTTATATTGAAGTTAGTTGTGTTATTGCTCCATAAATTACCTTATATTATGTACTGGATATGCATTTTTGTTTGAAGTCCCATGAAGGGCAAGAAGGTATGAATGTTTATTCTTCCTTAAAGTTCAGTATGAAAGATGAACTACTTAGATAGTACTGATGCAAAATCTAATGTGTTATTGTGGTGTTGATGACAAGGTCCCCTCATCCTTAACTCTATACAGTTGAAGTAGATATGAAGCATGTATGTATGATACGGTATGTTTGTTATATGATTTGAAGGCATTTCTCATGATTATAATGAAATGTTAAAGTGAAAGGTTTACTCACTTGCTAGTGTTTCTAAAGTGAAAGGATTGTTCTCACTTATGAACACCTATGAGATATTATGATAAGATGTTTACATAATAGTCAAGTAAAGGCTCATGTGAAATTATGTGATGACTAAAGATGATTACTAAAGGGAATAGATATTTATAACCTAAAGGTCATGTAAATGAGATAGAGGTCTCACGTGTAGTAAGTCCGGCTCCCCACATGGGTTTCTTCACGTTTAGCAAGTCCAGATTCCCAATATATTATTGTCTCATGAGATGGAAACCACCACGTTTAAAAAGTTAGGGTTTCTAGTTACAATCTCCTTGACCCTTAATTTTGTCCCCACATAGGACTCTAGCATAGTTGATCCACCTAGATAGATATGTATGAAAGGTTACACCTTAGCCAAGTGCTAACCCTCTCTGTTGGGTCATGGAGTAGAAAACTGGATTACTAGGGCTTTGTTAACGGGTTCTACATAGTGTAAGGGAGGGTACAGAACTTCTCTTACACATTGTACTTGTGGGATTCTAAGAGATGGTTGTAGTAGTATTCTCTTATGATTATGTTGATTGTGACTTTTGTATGATTATTATGTATGTGGAAAGTTATGATAAGATATGATATTCCGAATGTATACATGAAGTAGGTTGCTTAATGGGATACTTAGCTTTGGATAAGGTTATGGGATTCTATTATTTGCATTGCACAAGTATTTCTTGGGTTGGCTACATGTTGGGATGATATTATGATTTGGTTGTCTTATGATACTTTACTTATGTGCACATTACATTTACTTCATAAAAATAATTTTTTGACAAAAAAAGTCCTTTTATGCATGCATTGATGATTTATATGCATAGTAGACATACGTAGTACGTGTGATGTACTAACCCATATTTTCTTCCCTTTTCCCAAACAACGCAGATTCAGTCCTTTGAAAAGACTTCAAGGCTTTTTCTAAAGACAATTGGATTTGATTCTCCAAGTTGGTGAGTCCTCATGTTCGAGGACAAGACCCTAATGTTAAAGCTTTTAGTTCTTTTGCTTAAGTTGGAAGACACTGTTGTATTTCCTATTTCTGGACTTCTTATTGATGTAAGGGCTAAGTCCCAAATTTCTGTTCTTCTATGTCTACATGGTACATTGTGATCAAGTTATATTCTATTTTTAAATATCAAGTAAAGTAGAACTTCCAAAATAAAATTTTTAAATTTTCCATATTTTTATTCTATGATACATGTTATGATGAATGCTAAGTGTTTGTCTCAGACCTCTTCGACATCGAATATTCAAGTAATGATTAGGGGGTACTCTAGGGATTTTACAATTAGGTGGGGCTTTGAATGGTAGATTTCCTTACTATGTTTTAAAAGACCTTCAATCCACGTGAGGATCCAAATGGCGGTCTTAGTCAAGTACGCAAATAGGTCGACGACTCACCTATTGACCATTTTTCATGCCAATTTGTACTTTCCAAACATTGTCTGTCTTTAAATCTTCATATATAACACACTGTTATTCTAACAGGTTAATTGAAAGCGATAGCACCTTGGGTTGGCTCCCAAGAAGCACCTTAATTTTTGTGGTGGCATGATTTTTATTTTAATCTTGATTAGTGGGGTAGATATTAGACATCACGTGGCCCATTTGTATCTCTAGTAATTGTATGTATATGAATTGGGAAGTAGTTATCTCATTTAACCTTGAGACATCTTATTTCATCTCATTCAACATCTTGTCCATCCTCACACAATTAAGTTTTCGCATGTTTGCGGGGGGAAGTACCTTGGTCTTTACTATTGTTAGTTGTTCCCAATATTATGATTTTCTTGGTTACTAGATCCAGCTGTGTCAATAGTGCAACAAAAATATGCTTCTTCTTAGTCTTATCATTTGGTTAGGTAAGATTATCGAGAAGCTGAGTTGCTATCGCATAGGGAAGTCGAGACAGACCTCCTTGAAATATCTGGTCATCCATACTTTTGTTTTCAAGACCAAAACTTTTTATAAAAGCAGTCCACTAACACGTTTCTTGAGATTTTATGAGTTTGGTGCTAAAGGAAAATTTTCTTAAATTTTACGCACAACTCATGGATTGAGTCATTCGCTAATTTTCTAAAACCCGGGGTGTTATCCCTAAGTGACATGATCCTTTGAAGGGAAAATTACATTTGTGTTTCTTTGCTACTAGACATGCTCCTCGTTCCTACATAGAAAAGAAAAATAAAACTAAAAATAAAGTTAGTGAAAGAAAACTAAGTGAGGAAAAAAATCTACATAACTAAAAATTTTCACATGGCATCACTCCCCGGCAGCAGCTGCATTTTGATCGCTGAAGTCATCAAAGAGATAATCTCCAATGCAAGTGTCGACGATCATACCATAGTAGAGTAACACAAAAAAGGGTTGGGGTCGTTTCCATAGGGATTGGTTGTGAGAATATTAGAAAACTAAAATCTATTTCTAACTAGTAATATCTAAAGACATTATCGAATAAAAACATATTAAATCAAAGGGGGTAACGCAAACATCAATTATAGATGGAGGGTTTTGTCAAAAAGTAAGAAAAAAATCGTAGTTAACAAAGAGTAATAAATCAAGGAGAGGGGGATTCTTGGGATGTGATAGGAATATGGGATAAACAATACTATTGGGTACATGCTTTTGGTAGAAAATTCGTAGAGTAAATGTGACTAGTCTACACTTTAAAGGGGGTGCGCTCTATCTTGAACAACTTACCCCGTTTCAAATGGGTTTTTCTTGGACGCCCACTTGCCGCATGAAGCACAGCGTCATCCTTAACCCACTCACTCTCTCGAGATGAGTGTGTGGTGTGAGAATTGGGTTCACTCTCTTGAGCTGAACCGCATAATGACCCACTCCCACCGTCTATTAATTTAGTAGTCTAAGTTTCTCGACCTTTCTCTCGAGCAACACGGAAACACATATATGATATCATATTTTGAACTACAACCTCATTAAATTCATTTACACATACTAAATGAAATCACATTCAAACTACGAATAGACTATCAACAAACAATACTCAAAACATAATTTAACCCATATTCACAAAATTACACCCCAAAAATTGGGGGTTTAGCTAGACATGAAAAAGAGATAGAAATTTATACTAAAATGAGGTTTCAATCAAATGGATATGAATATTTATGTCTTCTTACAGACCAAAAATGAAGAATCCAAGAAACGCAAGTACAAATCCTTTGAGATGAAACTCATTAAGTCTTCAAGTTCTTCTCCAAAACTCTCTCAAACTTAGAACTCAAAACTAACAAAATATGATAAAATTAGAAAAATACTAAAAAAGTTTCACAATTGTGTGATCATATTTGATATTAACCTAAAACAATCAACAAGTATTAATAATAGTTTTCAAAGATTAGTATTGCAGCGGATTACTCGGCATAGTTAGTCGGAATCGCCCAATCAAATCGGCAATTTACCCTTTGTTAACTACAGCATCATATTGTGCTTAGTCAAATCATCTTTGTGTTCTGGATCACTACGAGATAAGGTACTGCTTGGCGGAACTTCTTGGAAATACATTGACCTCTCTTTTTCACCGTCGACATGATTCTTTCCTTCGGGGCTTAGAAAAATAGAACAAAAGGTCATCTTCATACCTTCTAGAAATTTTCCATATGGACTCGACGATCCTCAAGCCTTTCATTTCTTCTTTTTTTCATCCTTTTTGCCAAGTAGTGTCCATGTTTTACGTCAAACTCAAAATGGTCGAAACTCAAGGTTATTCTTCATTAATTGAGACAAAACAAGAATTTAGGGATACTATTTCTAAATAGATATATCCCTAAATGAGTCTTATATACAGAAACATCAAGGTATAGGCATGGGAAAAACCTTTTGGATCAACTCAGCTTTCTCTTTTGTAGCGTCTTTTGACTGTGTAGTAACCTCAATCTAATTTCATTTTTTTCTATTGCTCTTTCAACCTGAGATGGCATGGGGGGTCAATGGTTTGCTTTACACCAACAGTAGTGACTTACATACAATGCCTATCACTTTTGCATTTTATATGGTGTTGCTAGGGAGTGTGTCAGGCTGACGTGGTTTTACACTGGTGGACAACTGACTAAACTGTTGCTGAAATTACTTGATTGACATTGCATGAGCATCAACTCTTCAATCTATTCCAGATAATTCATTTCTCATCTCTTTCACATTCTCAATTCCATCAAACCTCTTGATCAAATTTTGCATCATATCCTCAAGGGGAGTCATACTATTATCAACATCTCTATTAATGCGTGGAACATATGGCCCAACTCGCATTCCAGTCAGCATAGTAGTTTTGGTTGTAATTGTTATCACAATTCTAATTCTCTTCCCGCACATAGTTTCTCTCTAGAATATAGTTTACATATTTCCAACCATGGTTTCCTTGACCTTGGTGAAAAATATCTGAATTGGAACTCTGCTCATTGGTTCAAAAATCCCGCGTCTAGTCATTGATGTTTACATCCTCTTTATATTAACAGACCTCAACTGGAAGTAGTGGTATTTTATTTAGAAATTTAACCGCATTCACCTTTATTGCATTTCAACTCACATGTTAAAATACCAAGCCTAGTTCTTTCCTTATTTAGTCCATATCTTTGCTACTGTCATTATTGACTGGACTTGGTTCCGTTTCGACAGTGAACGTTCTTCTCTGAATGTTTTCCATTCGAGTGCTCCATGCTTATTGTTTTAGGAAATCTGTTCAAGTTCTTCAGTAATATCCTCAAAATTGCATTAACCATATGACCCTCCAGTAGTAGTGATTAGTCCTCCAATTGGTCTCATCCAAGGCCTTATTTTATTGCAAATAGTGTTCTTAATTGTTATCTTGATACCTGATAAAAACCTCTAAGATTCAGGTATTTTAATATTTGGTACGAGCATGGACACTTAGAAGCAAAACCGAAGCAAAATGGAAGAAAGGAGATGAAGATGTAAAGCGCGCATCGCCAGACACACTTGGCAATACACTGTATTGTAGGGCTCCACCTTCTGTTATAGCAAGCGAGCCCTGATGGAAGTGGATCAAAAGGCAAAGAAAATGAGCAGTCGATGCTTCGCCGAATAATTCTATGAAGCAGAGTTATTCCATCCAATGTTACAGCAGGCATGGACAAACAGGAAGGGCACCAACAGCAAAAAAATAGAGAAAGGATGACTCGCTGAATCACTCGGCTATTCAAGAGTAAAGACGCCAAATGGATCCACTAGCACCAAATCTAAAGCCTATAAGTACTAAATTCTTCTATTATTTAGAGAGAGTTTTTGGAACGATTTGAGAGTGTCAAAGATTAGACAATTATTATTTTATTTTAGAACCTTTTCTCTTAGGTTTTCTCTCAATTTTGAAGAGGGTTTTGAGGAAGCTTGAAGAAAGAAGTTCTTCTTCCAATCTTGGGAGTGGGCCTTCTCCACTTACCTTCCTTTTCCATTTTTAAGGTTTAATCTCTTACACCCATTTGATTCCTTTATAATTTAAAGTGTATATTATTATTGCTTGATGTGTGGCTAAAAACCACCATTCTTTGGGTGTGATTTAGCAAATATGTGTTCATATTATTATTGGGTCTTGCTTGTTAATAGGATTAGATGTATTTAATGGTCATTTCACCTAGTGGTTGTGGCTCAATCTAATGGGTTCTTAGTTGCAAATAAAAAACCACCTGTGTGTTTTTGTCTTGAGCAAGAGTGAAGTCTTGAAACTAAGACCACTAGACTAATGTCCTAAGGAGTGGGTCGACATGAGGTTCAGCCCAAGAGGGTGAGGCATAGTCCCATATCCAAGAACCATCTTTCAAAAGTTCAGGGCGTGGATAAGGCTTCGGCTGGTTAGTTTAGACGAGTGGGTGTCCAAGAAGAACCCATTTGCTATGGGGTAAGTTGCCCGAGAGGGAATTTACTTTCGCCTAAATCTTAGCCTAGTCACTATTGCCTTGCAAATTTTACCATCAAAAGCATGTAGCCATTTGTTTGTTCAACATCTATTGCGGTCACACCCCAAGAACTTTCTCCCATACTTGTTTTCTCTTTTATTTTTGCTATTCTAATACTTGTGACAAAATCCCTTTCTTGATATTTAACACGTTGTTGTCATAAATTAAACATAATTTGTTTTAATACTTGAAAATATCTTGTGCTATTACAATTTAGAACGGAATTCTATGTAGCTACTAATTTCACTACCACTGCCTAGGGACACGATCCCAACCCTTGGTTGGGTTACTTTACTAGCTTTGATTCGTAGACACTCAAATTGTAGGTTAGTGTCATTGATCACGATATATTCAAGGATACACAATATTGAAGCATCAAAATGGTGCCACTGTCGGGGAGTGGTGTCATGTGAAAATGAAGTTGCTTATAGTTTATAGTCTTTTTTTTGTGTAGTTTCTATTAATTTTACTTTTACTTTTTTTCTCTTTTGTTTTATTGTGTTTGTGTGTACATATACTCTAAGCATTACATAGGAAGTTTGTCACGACCTAAAGTACACCTAGAATTTAGGGCATCCTTCAAGCGGAACACGACGTACTTGACCTCTCGAAGATCTTATACAAGCCCTTAGATATCATTCATTGCATATATATGAAAAGTAGTGCGGAATTAAAACTTTTCTTTCAAAACATATAGCGAAATCATTTCATAAAAATTCTACATATGTCTCAAAACCATATATGACATCATGAGTACAATAGTCTTGAGTCACAACCCGTATAAGTCTAACATAGAAAAGAACATAAAAGACACCATAGTTGTGGTGCCGTCGGATGCTATGAGGATTCACCAATCTTCACTTCTTGAAAGCCTCTAACTCTACCCTTAAAAGTCAATTAACCTTCCGAATACCCTATATTGTATTAGAATGTTGGCACAAATATGTGTATGTACGAAATGTACCAAGTATGCAGACTATCATACCAAACATAAGATATCTCATAGTGTTAGTCGATAATAGACATAATCATAATTGACAAAAGCATAAGTATATCACGAATATCATAAGCATAATAAACCATCATACAACATATAAGAGTTCATACGTAACTCATTGTCCTTCTTACTAAAATGAACTACTCACAAGCCACCTCCAAGTATACTTGTGCAAGGCTAAAGTAGCATCCCATACTACCACCAAATCTAAATACATCTCTTTGTTAGTTCTTGATCATAATAAACCTTCATAATTAAGACCTTAAGTTCATCACAACATATGAGCAATATGCCCTAGGCCACCTCAAATAAACTTGTCCAATGCATGTGGGGCACTACCTCACACACTAAGCATGTCTTGAAGTCACCTCATTCCCTTTTATTTTAGTTTAAGAGTCTTTAGTAGACCTACTTCATATTGACAAGAAATCATGGAATGCAACTATAGTCACTATCCAAGATAAACATACATCATGTAGTGATCATATCATAGGTACCTTCAAGTTATACTTGTGCAACGTATGGATAGCATCCGATACTACTATCCACATAAAGTACTCCTCTAGACTATCCTACTTCAAGCTAACTTGTCTATTAATCTCAACTTACAATCATAATATACCTACTACCATGGAAAGCATCTGAACATACTAACCAAGATAACTAAAGGAAAGAAACAACCATCCTAACCACCATGCAACCAATCATTTAGATTAAACTTAATCCATAGGGGAGCATGAATCTACAACCCTATGCTACCATGAGAAACTAATCTCAAACTATTACATGAAACGCACCTTGCATGCAAAACAAGCTACCATGAGATGCACCTTGCATGCAAGTCAAGCTAATATTAGGAGAGTATAGGTCATTCCCCTTAATGCAACCATGAAATGGTTTTGGCCTAACTAATTCAAGCTAACATGATCAGGTATCCTTACAACACAAGACCATGCTACCCATGGCAGAGCTTGCTTCCTCCATCCCAAGCTAACATGAGATCCACCATTCCAATCTACCATGATAAAGCATCCTTGAAACACATGAACAATCTAAACAAGAGAGAACTTACTTCCTCCATCTAAAGCTACCATGAAGTTCATGACCTCAAACTACCATGAATAATTCAACTCAAGCTTCCATCAGACTCAACATCTCAAGCTACCATGAGTATTTCAACTCAAGCTTTCTTGAGATTTACTATCACAAGCTACCCTTGAGACCACCATCTAAAGCTATCATGAAGTCCACCAAGTCTATTATACAAGAAGTGATCATACGATCCATCTTCAAGTTAATCTACTTCATCATGACTTGGTTTATTTTAGGTTCTTAAATCGACATAGCATTCATCTATGTGAGAGAACTTGCTTCCCCTAACTTATTCATGTCTAAGTGTAGAATTAAAGAAAACATCATCACAATCCCTTCATATTGACTTTATCCTCAAATCCCTAGTATCATTGGAATAATAGCCCATAATAAACAATGGAGTCTAGAGTCTAAATGGATTTTGTGCTGCCTAAATACACTTTAAACCCCTAAAATAACCGCCAATAATTATTCCCTAAGGTTCCCAAAAGACCAATGAAACTATTGGACCATTTAACCAATTATAATTTGACTTAATAACTACGTGACCAAATCCAAGAGATTTCTGTGTGTCGCAGAAGCATTTTCAATTTTTTGTTCTGGAAAATTTAGAGAGAGAATGGTTCATGTCGTCCCACAATTTTAGGGGAAACTTATTGCCCTTTAAGTGTTGCTTCACGATGCACCTTGGACCCGACATCTTGTTTGCCTTAGCAGCTAGATTTGCCCATGTTTGGGTCCACTTTGGGGACTCTTAGGTTGGTCCCCGAGGTGTCTTACGCAGACATTTTGACCCTTTATATGTCATTCTATGCGCAGGAACCCTCGATACTCAATTTCACCGTCATACCTTACCCCAAAACTCCATTAGAAAATGCTACGACACACTAGTTCAACTTAGACTACCTTCTGGAAGTTTTGGATGTTTGACCTCCAAACTTCATATATGCCTCTAAACAGTAAAATTAGTCATTTTAAGACTCTTTTGACTCATACATTCACGTTAGGATCTAGATTCACCTAGTTCATTTTGGGGTCCTTACAAAGTGGGCGGAAAGCCAGTTGAAGCAGATAAAGAAGTCAAGAGCAACTTCATAATAGTTGAACTAGTGTCTCAAATAAATGGCCTTAACACCAAATTATCTGAGGTGGAAAACCAGCACAATCGGAAAGAGAAAGTATATAACTCACCACTAAGGGAAAGATCTAGAGAAAATAAAAAGTCATTTTGAGGATATTCTTCAAATCATTCTCCAAAAGATCTCCGACAAAGATTGAGTGTTGGAAAAAATGAGAGAGAGTATGTTAAATCAACTGATTGGATCTCAATCTAGATCAATTCAGCACATCACATCACTCCCGATATAATTCATGCCTCAGCTCCACCCGAACGACAAAGTGTGATTACGTAGTGACACTAGGAATAACTCCAACATCATGGAGTGAGGCAGGATTTACGTCGATTAACGATGTTAAATAAGTCTCTTCTTAGGAGGCAACCCAAGATCTTAAACCTTATGATTTTCTTTTATAAATAATGGTGTGTTACTGTCGCATATCAAAATGAGGAAAGTAAATAAAATTCCAAGTTGGCAAGTAGAAAGTGTGTTTTACAAGATGCCAAACAAATCGTCTAGCTAAGCTAAATTCCGTTATTTGATACAATGCAATAGTATTACAGAGCCTGTAAAACTCTACAATCTCGAAAAGCATCAGTTTGGCGATCTCGATGCATACCTCTGTTATTTTTCAATAAATTAAAGATTTTAAAGAAACGGTGAGATAAAAGACCGCTCAGCGAAACACCGAGTGGTTTGGCTACACCAATTAACTTTGCCGAATGGACTAGAACCGAACGATTATATAAAAGCCAAAGGTCATTTTTTTTTCAATCTCTCACTTTGCGTTGTTTCAAACTCTCAAGAATCACACCAAAGGTATTATTTCATAGATTGTATTCGATAGTTACTATTTTAGTTCGATAATCATGGTTGGGTTTGGATTACTTTGCTTCCTAGTGTTACAAAAATTATATGATCGGCATAAAAGGTTAATCTCTAAAACCCCAAATTCAATCTTTGATGATTTGTTACTCTTTTGCCAGTATAATATTGGGATGATGCGTGCTAAGCCCTTCTAGTAAAAATAAACTTCTTAGATGCCAATTTCATATTGTAAAAGCTTGATGTGCCTTCAAGATTTGAATGCTTAATGGTAGTTGAATGGTAAAATTTTGGCAAGGCCGGGAGAAGTCTTAGTATTTCGGAGTGATGTGAAGTACGTGCTTCGCATAAATTTCATATTTTCATGCCTAGATTATAGTTTTAATAATTGAAAGGGAGAATTTTGGGATAAAATTTGGATGCTGGAACGTTTGGTTATTCGACGGAGTGGGTCAAGTTCGCCATATAACTCGGCGATTCGCCTTATGGTAATCAATCACCCAGAGCATTTTATTTTTTCTGCCCTCATTTTATAACTCGACATACAATCACGCCTTTTCCAAAATTGGTCTATGATATGCTGAATAGAACTTTCCACCGCAAACTTGACCAGACTGGATCCTAGACTCCTTTTGCAAGACGACCAAGCTCGCCAAGGGGGGGGGGTGATCCGCCGAGTGGAAAGGCGAACATTTTTGTAGTAATTTTTCCTACATGAAAAATCAACTTCTATTATGACTAACATGACATTTTTGAGGGTTCACTAGAGATAGACAAACACAGAGAAAGTGAAGTTCATGGTTGGACTTTGTTACTCATAAGAAGTGGAGACATCAAGCAGTTCTTAGGATACAACTTCCTAAGACAAGAGCAACAAGTAGTTAAGTAAATCAACTACAACTACTAAAAAGTGTCAGGCCTTGTACTAGACGAAATATCAATAGTTCTTCATCGCAGAAGGTTCGAAGGCCCATTACAGTAGATGAATTCTTTCTTAAAAAACTTTTACGGTAGTCAAATATGTGCAACACATGTTATTTCCAGAACAAGCGAAACAAAGGGAAATGAAGGTGATCATAATCCAACAATAACACAGGAATATCAGACAGATGAAAAAGTTGCCCCATGTTGTCCTACAATATCATTTACAGATGATGACTTGTTGTTATGATCTAGGCTACATAATAGGCCTTTGTTGTAGGGTCTATTCGAGAACAACATCTTAAGCGCATACTAATCGTTGGTGGTTCGGCAGTCAATATCATGCCAAAGGTTGTTTTGAAAAAACTTGAGATCTCCTTTGATAAATTGTCCAAAAGTAAACTAACGATCCAAAGTTTAAATCAGGGAGGACAACGATCCATAGGTAAGATTCATATAGGTTTTTTTCCATTGGCGACATGAAATCAAACACTTTGATTCATGTCATAGATGCCAAAACATCATACAACTTGTTGCTCGAACGTCCTTGGGTTCATGAAAATGGAGTTGTACCATCTATTTTGCATCAGTGCATGAAGTATATGAAAAACGGTGCAGTCATCAAAATAGATGCAGACATCAATCCTTTCACTGAGATGGAGTCGTATCTTTTGGATGCAAAATTCTATTTAGATTCTGGAAATCAAATAAGGAGGAACATGTAGAAGCCGACCCGATTGATCTCGAAGATAGTAAAGTTCAATAGGCCTCTATCAAGATGTCTAAGAAGAGAACTAAAGAGGTTTCCATTAAGCTTTCACCACCTAAAGGAGACTGCAGACTAATATGGATGACGAGAAACAAATTTTTCGCTATATTCCACGTGAATATCAAAAAAAGGGCTACCACTGCTAGAGGAATGCACTCAACAAGTCCAACCACTAAGGAAGGAACTTAGTCACATAACAATCAAAGATTTGAAGGAAAAAATGATTGTCCCAGTTGCACAAGTCCCGTGTATCGCTTTGGAGCCCTCCAAAGGCAGTACGCAAGTTGGTAAGACTATAGGGAAATTTGATCAAAAAATCTTCACATTGTTTGAAATTCAGTCTATGATTTCTCAATTCCAGCAAAGTTAGGAGAACTTAAGGATGAAGTCACTGGTGAAAAGATACACGAGCTTACAAAGTCTAAGATGAAATTTAGAAAGCAAGGATATCATGTCTCCACTCTTAATGTTGGGTTAGGATTCAGCTTGTCGGAGCCTCTTCCGATTTCATCTAGGAAGGGGGAAGATATAACTTCATCACTCTACACCGCTACAGAAAATACAAAGGAAAATAATGAGGGTAAAACACCACGATTAACTTCGTTGTTTGAATGCATTGGATGATTGACACCTTGTGTTTCCGCATTTGAAAGATTGGTCCACAAGGATGAAAGAGGATCTTCTAAACAAGTGGACGAACATGCCACCCCCTCAGATACTTCTATTTTTTCATTTCTTTGGAACCAAAAGAAAATCATTATCCAAAATGAGGTTGCTGGAGCATGAAAATCAAGATTCTTGTGATTTAATTGACGACAAGGAGATTAACAGTGTTTTCCATCACGTATGAAGAGAAAGATTGTATTGTCAATCACTACTGATGTTTCTTTGAAGGTGAAAAGAAGCACAATTGTCGTCACCAACCATTTTCATGGAGAAACCAAGAAGTAGGAAGATAATGCCATCACAGTCTTCGTGGGAAATCAGGTGGAAGATCAAAACTTGACAGAATCATCCTATCACATGACAGTGGAAAAAGGTCCAGACGTTGATGATACAAATGATGATGTTTAATAGGATCCTCCTAAGTTGGAGGATGGCATAAAATCAACCGTAGATGACGTCAAGGAATTAAATTTAGGCATTCTGGAAGAGCCACGTCCAATCTTAATAAGAAGTGAACAAATATTTCAATGAAGGTTGGCTTCGCTCCTCAAAGTGTGAGCGTAAACTGCATGATACTCCTGGCCCGCAAGAGTATAAAATGTGTACGGCCCAAAAAAAATTAAAATAATTAAAACTCATCTTCTTGAACTACGATATGACTTTATCATCTTCACCGATGTACGTAGGCGCTTGGCCTAACCACTCTAAGTTCAATAAAATGAGTAAGAAAAAAAGTTTTGGCGGCCTTGCGTGACATTCACGTAGCTCTTTAAAAATCATGTAGCCAACAAATGAGCTAAAACGCGGTGTAAACAATCAAAGTAGAAGACTATTGAAGCCCTATCTGCAATAAAAGAAGAAGCTTGTAAACGGAAACTCCTACATTAAGTCATAGATCTTCAACTATGATAGTTCAAGTACCATATCAAACATGCTAGATTTGGAATCAACTTCGAATATTAATCTAATCAATTCAATAGGAATTTTGACTTGAATTTTTATATGCGGCAGGCAGATTAATTCATTGGCATTGGATGAAGCAACCTATTATTCTACTTGTATTTTTGCTTATGTTGTAGATAATTTGGTGTAACTCACTGATGCTTCAGTGATTTCCACAAAATTAGGGGCATCTTTACCTACAACATCAAATCGGAATACCCTTCGGATCAAAGCTCTATGTTGAAATGGTATAACCATAAAAATCGTTATCTCAACACTCCAAGTTCAAGAGAAAGTCTTTTATTGTTTTCAAGAGTGCAAAAAGTTCAGGAAATGACATTATGGGTGCATAGTCAACTTGAAAAAAAATTTTATAGACTCCTACGCCATGTTACTGATTTTCTCCTGAAGTTGCTCAAAGCTGAAGAGCTCAGCGAAGCAGAATTTGAGATGACATTGGAAAGATATATTCGTTAATCTGTAATATATTGGTTGTGATTTTTATATGTGTTGCACGTCTATGAGTTATACTTCCAACTTAACAAGAATCACATCATTTTATGGCTCCTACGTCGAGTTATTGGTTTTCTCCCGAAGATGCGCAAGGCTGAAGATTCAAGCATGCAGATTTTTGAGAAAACTCTGAACTCAAATATGTACTACACATAAATTCCATGGATTTGATTTTTATACATATTGAATATCTCTAAGTTATTTTCCAACAATAAAAGAATCTCATTATTCCGATGCTCCTACTCCACGTTATGAATTTTCTTCCACATATGCGCAAAGCTGAAGATTCAAGCATGAAGATTTTGAGCCAACTTCGAACTCAAATCTGTACTAAACCATAAATACCATGAATTTGATTTATATACAAATTGAATATCTCTAAGTTATATTTCCGACAAAAAAATCTCATTATTCCAATGCTCCTACTCCACGTTATGAATTTTCTTCCTCATGTGCGCAAAGCTGAAGAAAGCTGAAGATTCAAGCACGCAGATTTTGATCCAACTTCAAACTCAAATCATGACTAAACCATAAATCCCATGGATTTGATTTTTATACAGATTGAAGATCTCTAAGTTGTCTTTCTAATGAAAAAGAAGCTCGTTATTTCGATGCTCCTACTTCAGGCTATGAATTTTCTTCCACATGTGCGCAAAGTTGAAGAATGCTGAAAAAAGTAACGTTTTGTTGCAATCCTCAAATAAATGCTAGCATATGCAATCCTTCTTCCCAAAAAATAAAAGGGGTTCGTGGAAAGAAACAATCAAAAATTTGAAATTCAAGAGAATAAAACTTGTCACTATTTTATTGCTTAAAAAAAAGAACCACTACACCATAATGAGCGAGTAAGAAAATCCTAAGCAAATAAATTAAAAATCTAACTACGGAAAAAGCTTGAAATATATGATTTCTTGGTGACTTTTCTCAATTGCCTCTTCTAGCTTGACTAGTCTCTCAATCTCATCGTTAGACATCATATTATTTGCCTCAATGGCAAAAATATCGCCCTCCATAATGGTGACATTCTCTAGTCTTTTGGAAGATAAGGCTTTTAAGTCTTTCTGCACATCTGCTAGAAGATTATGCATGGACACATCCAACTTTTCATGTGCCACTTTTGCACCATCAAGACGCCGTTGTGCATTAGAGAGGGCCTTTTCATGTGATCCTTTAATTATCTTTGATGATCTTAAAGTATCATACTCTATGTACGACTTGAAGAAATTCTCTACATGATCCTCCAAAGAAGAGACATTAATGATGTTTACCTTTCTAATCTCCTCCAGAGTTGAAGCGATACTTGACTCCAATGTTGTAAAGTCATCCGAAGAACCTAAGGAAAATTGTGGAATCCATCCACACAATGCGCCCCACATCTCAAAAACAAAGGATGATTTTGAACGGTAAATGGTTTCTTGTGTCTCAAAAGTAGGAGCATCACATCGCAATGAAGGAATCATGTCAGTAGAAGGTGATTTTCTTGGTGGAACTACTTCCGATGAAGGCATCACATTATTAATGGAAGAATGAAAGTCTTTGCAGCCGCATCAAGATCAATAAGATCTACTATGAAATCTGTAATCGCGCCATTGTTAAGGTCGTCACCATATAGTTCTTGAAGTTCCAGCTAAAAAATAAAAAAAACAAGAAATAAAAATATGATCAGATTCACAAGAAAAAAAGAAAAAAAGGAGAGGGTCTTACTTGTTTTGCTAATTCAAACAGAGATGCCGAATTCGGATCCTCATAAACAAAGTAGTTATCATCAATGACAATGGTATCTAAAATGTTGATATCATGGCAAGCATCATCTAGCTCTTGTGCCTTTCTTTTTGGATGATTCTGTTGACGATCCGTTGGACTAGAAGACGCATTGGATCGTCCAATACCATTCAGTGAAGCATACATAAGAGAAATTTCATATCAAGGAGTCTAAACGTTTGACCTTTGTTCATTATCATTGTCTGATGATACATGAAGTTCATTTGTTGTAGAAGAACCATGGACAACTTTGGAAGCAAGTGAAGTCGTCTTTGAGGCTGATGTGAGGCTCTCGATTTTGATTTCGCAGACACATCCCAATCTTTCAAGGTTTTGGATTTTGATGAGGTCTTAGCGACTTGAAAAGTATCATTTGACTTCGCTTGAGAATTACAAGAAAGATGTGATTTTTCCTTTGGTTGATCAGAAGCCTCTTTAGATGAAGTGGATGCGGAGCGTTGCTTGCTTTTCTTCAAAATCATGCGGAGGTTTCCTTGGGAAGTATTCATCCTTAGGGGATGGCCACCAGTTTACATACTCGCGGGTCATTAAAGGAGCACCCTCCTATGGGCACGTTGGAATCATAACTTTAGAAAATTTATTGAGTCGAAAAGAAGAATTTCAAAGTTGCACTAATGTTAACAGTGTACCATAGTAAGGACGCTCCATAAGATCTCTGGGGACATCTTGACAAAAACTAAGTTGTATACTAAATCTGACGGGGTTGTAGGATTTCACTATGAAATTTGAATCATTCCTAAGGGTTATATTACCTGAATGAAGGCTTATGACATATTCTTTCCACGAATTTGAAAGCTTGCCATTATCGGTAAGTTGCAAATCCCTCCCTTGCAGCATTGCTAAATGATGGAGGCGACGGGCATCATCATGTTGAAATAACTTTTGGGCGTCAGCAAAATCAAAACACTTGGGCATCTTCTCGCCAGAAATTTTGCAGAGAGGTATCGAGCGATATGAATTATTGGCGCGATGATGAGTCCCAATGTATTCCCAAAAGTAATCCATATACATAGTGTATATGGAAAATTCTATTTTTCACACTCAAGTTTGAAGAAGTAGAGATTTCTCGCAGGCCGCGATACATGCTTAGAAGAACAGGGACTGCTAAGAAGAATTTCTTTCCATAAGCCATCAAACTCGCAACTTTAAAAACACTAGCGCGCACATGGTTGATTTTATTATTCAGAAGCACAAATTTGCAAAGCCAACAAGCAAAGAACGCGGCCAAGTTTGTCTCATCTCTAAGTGACTTTTCCACATCTAACTCGAGAAAGGGGGCGTTCTCCTCGTCAACCCGCAGTAGGAAGTTTGAATCAATGTTTCCAAAAGGATTATGGTTCAATCGTGGCTTTCTGGATCATATTTTTTACACCTTTTGCGGAGGTTTGGCATATCTATGAGGTTCTCTAAATCAAAACTTTATCCAATCATGGATGGACACCTCTTGGAGATCATCTTTCTTAATATGTAGAAGGCCAAAAACAAATATCGACAACATTGGGGAAGAAGTAATTCCTTTTAAGTATTTGTCTGTGTGAATTATTTCGCCTAGGGAACGACTACATCATAAAAATTCCCTTGTACGGGGAGACATGAAATGACTTGAAAATCCCAAAGTGATATGAAAATCTCTCCTATGAAAGTAGAAAGTGTATTCGTAGACGGACGCCAAAGTTCACAAAAAGCTTGGAGTACATTGTCGTCATTGTAGTAGTGAACAAAGAAGTATATACAACATCATAGACTTTGATGAGATCCAAGATCTCCTTGTGGAGGGGAAGCACGTCCTATACCCATACCCAGTAGCCAGGTGTGTAGCAAACATCAATGAAGTTAGAAGAGGAAACACGCCAATTGTTGAAATTTTCAGCAGAATGAGAAGATTTGAAAGATGATGCGTCATGATGAATTGCGGATTTCACTAAAGAAACTTTCATGCTAGTACCCTTGCTAGAGAGGTTTCTCATCACATCGTCGGTATCCATTTTTTGCCATTCTTTAAGGAGAAGAGATTCGTCATATGCCCCCACTAACAAGATAGAAGACGCCGATACAGGAGGCTGAACTTCCAAAAGTAGAACTTTGGCATTTGAATTTTGTTGGTCGTCGCCCACTATTTCATGAATAGGATGCAGCGAATCTTGGTCGCGGAACTGCATCATGTTGCGGGATAGAAGTCGTATTTCTCTATCAAGTATCTGCAAAAACATTAAACAAAAAGAAAAAAATTAGATTAAGAACAAGTCAAAAGCAAAGGGGGTAACCTCGAACTTTTGCGACTGGTGAAAGATTAATTTCAAATAGAAAACTGAATCAACACAGAGGTGATCTAATCGTTGTTTCATATATGATTTATCCCTATGAATTTTCTTTCCAACATCGTAAACAGCTCATGATTTCGTTATTTGTACGCTGAGGTATGAATTTTTCCACGAAGTCGCGCAAGGTTGATGTGTTCAGTTCATCAGAATTTTAGGCTGAGTTCAAAAAATCACCTGCGTAAATTCTAGAATCTTCTGACCCTGATTTTCGGATATGTTGTAGATCTGCAAGTCTACTTTCATAAAAATGAAACGGATGACGATTTTTATATCCCTACAATGAGATATGAATTTTCTACCAAAGTTGCTCTGAGCTAAAAAGGAGTGACGAAAATCAGAATTCGAGAAGAATTTGCTTGAGAGATGACTCAATTGAACTTGATGATACAATAATGCGAATACGGGTGTATATAGATTTCAAAACAAGGAGACACCAATTTGATTCCTACAAATTATGGAAAATTATAATGATAGAAAGTTTATTTCCTACAAAGTATTAAAATTATGGTAAGTTTTCATAGGATTGAAATTATGGAAATTTTCCATGGGAATCAAATTATGGTAATTCCATATAAAACAAATTATGGTAAGTTTTCATAAGAATTAAATTATGGAAATTCTCCATGTGAATCAAATAAGGGAAATCCCGTAGAAACGAAATTATGGTAAATTCTCATATGAGTTGAATTATGTAAATTTTCCATGGAAATCAAATTATGGAAATCCGATAAAACCAAATTATGTTAAAGTTTTCTCGAAAACTACATGAAAAAGTATGCCCGAAGGAGAAAGAATCGCATCATGAGAATTTGAATTCCTTGCGCTCTATTCAAGTGAAATCCTAAATATGCGTCGAAACCACAAGGTCTCTATAACCAAGTCAAGGCTGTGGACGCAATCCTTGCTCATTGAATTGGAGGTCATTTTATAGTGATCACCCAAATGAAATTACCAAACAATGAAGAAATATCATGCGAAAGTCTTCAAGAGCTTGAAAAACTTCAAGTTGAAAATGAGTGATAAACAACAAAAAATTAAACGACCTCTTTCAAAATAGAGAATATTGTCATGAAGATTTTAGTAAAGGTTCACCTCAACATATCGGCGTGGTCATTTTTCAGCAAGAAATCAACTTTTGTCGTCAAAATTCGGCAAGCCTACACGTTGACAAGTCTCAAAAAAAAAGGAAAACAAATTCTTGACTACTTCAAGTCTTGTCTCCAAACTTTCGCTAGCCTCTATGTCGACAAGTCTCGAAGTAAGGCGCATTTGTAGCCACATAAATTGTATTGGATCAAATTGATACAAAATTTGAATTAAATCCATTCATTTAGGTTGATTACTTAATTTGGGCTTTACAAATAAATAATCCCATCGTATTAAATTTAAATCCAAGGTTAATTTCACCTTGAAACACAAACCCATGCCACGTGTCACGGTGACTAGGCATCCAATACCAACAATGTGACGCCACGTATCCAAATGAGGTCTTCGTCCCAGGCAAATGCAAGAACAAATCAAAATGCGCCAAGTGTCAAAATGACATCCTTTGGCCAATCACAAGCAACCATGTCCACCCCCTACAACTAAAAATAGGGGATAGACATGACATTCAAGGGGGACAGAAAGCTCTTCAACAAGCATCCAACAAATTGGGGAAAGCTACAACATCAACATCAATAGTTCTTCGAATAAGTGATCAATGGAGTTCTTCTCTGAGATCGACTTACAACAACGAAGCGCTTTCCGATGCCCCGATGATTGACAACATCTCAAAGAGATCTACATCATCCAATAATTCGGGAAATACGCTACTGAAGGCCCTCGAATCACGGAGAAACTTAGGAGAGAGAATGAAGAGAACAACGTAATTATACTCACACCGAGTCATTAATAAAATCACATTTTTCTTTTTATTTATTTCAAGATTTGGAAGCTTCTCACACATGCCTCTGAACACTCAAATTTCTACTCTTTTGGGTCAACATAGTCAAGGGAGACGCAATGGACGCAAAACTATCCACAAACCTCCGATAGTAACCCACTATACCCAAGAAATTCCTAATGTAGATTGGAGTCAATGGTCTAGGCCAATTTTTCACCACCTTGATTTTCCTTGGATCAACCTCAACTCCCTCACTAGAGATGATATGACCAAGAAACGCCACCGACCTCAACCAATAAACACATTTGCTATACTGGTTCTCCTTAAGCAATTGCAAAACCACCCTCAAATGGTTCATGTGATCAACCTCACTTTTCGAATATACCAAGATGTCGTCAATGAAGGAAATGACAAATGAAACTAGGTAACTTTGAAACACCCTATTCATGAGATCCATAAATGTCACTGGGGAATTAGTGAGACCAAAAGACATTTATACGAACTCATAGTGACCATATCTAGTCTGAAATGTCGTCTTTGGTATATCCTCACCACTCATCCTAAGTTGGTGATACCTCAATATCAAGTCAATCTTAGAAAAGTAGTTTGCCCCTTGGAGTTGATCAAACAAGTCATCAATTAGAGGGAGAGGACACTTGTTCTTAATAGTGACTTTATTGACTTGGCAATAATCAATACACATTCTAAGGGACCCATCCTTCTTCTATAAAAACAATACCGGAGCACCCTATGGAGAAATTCTAGGTATATTGAAGTCTTTTCCTAGTAAATCATTTAGTTGAGCCTTCAACTCTTTCAATTTGGCCGGAGCCACCCGATAAGGAGGAATTGAAATGGAATTTGTATCCGCTAATAAGTCGATACCAAAATCAATTTCCCGTTCTGGAGGAATAACCGGAAAATCATTAGGAAAGACTTTCGGAAATTCCCTCGCTACGGGACCGACTATGGAAGGAATTTCAGAGTCTAAATCTAGGACTCTTACTATATGGTATAAACACCCTTTATAGATCATTTTGCATTATTTTAAACAAGAGATAATATGACCTCTACGAATAGAATTTCCGCTCTTCCACTCTAAAACGGGCTCATTTGGAAATTTAAACTTCACCACGCTTGTTCTACAATAAATAGAGTCAAAGCAAGCATTCAACCAATCCATACACAAAATTACATCAAAATCAAGCATATCAAGTATTACTAGTTCAACATCAGTAACTCTATTGGGAAACATTATAGAATGATTTCTATAGACCCTTTTTTGCAACAACCGACTCACACACGGGGTTGACACTATAAAAGGTTCATGCAATAGATACGGCAAAATGTAAAACTTTTTAGCTACTAGAAGAGTAACAAATGATAAGGTAGCACCAGGATCAAGTAAGGCATATACGTCGATAGAGAAGATTTTCAACATACCGATCACCACGTCGAGAGAAGTCTCTTGCTCACCCCTAGAGCGGAGATCATAAAAGTGATTCTTCTTCGGAGCCTGATTTGAACCACTTGCTTGTCCACTCTCCTTGTTTTGCCCCCTAATATTTGGGAAATCTCAAACCTTATGCCCACTTTTTCGACAACCAAAACAATTATCCGTTCCCTTAAGAAAATCACCATAGTGTTTCTTGCCACACTTTCCACAAGTTGGCTTCTTAGTTGGTGAACTAGTATGCCTTCCCTTTTTAGGCTTAGGGTTAGACACCCTATTATCCCTAGCCTTAGGGAACTTGGAATGAACTTGACTTGAAACCATCTTCTTTAACCTAGGCTTCTCTTGAATCTCAAGACTACCCTTGGAAGAACCACCATCAAAAGATCTTTCCCTCTTAACATCTCTAATCTTTCTCTTAGCCCTTTCCTCTTCCACTTGTTGGGCATGAACCATGAGATGAGAAAATTTCATATTGTCATGTAGCATAGCCAAATCACATTTCTCTTGCAAATCATCCAACGCTCCATCACAAAGCAGTTCATTTCATCTCTAGGGTCGAAAACCAAAGAAGGAGCATATTTTGACAATTGAGTGAATTAAAGGAGTATTCAAGCACACTCATACCTCCTTGGAGAAGGTTGATGAACTCTACCATTTTTGCTTCCCGCTTCTCCCTAGTAAAGAATCTATCAAGAAAATCCTTCTTGGACACTTCCCAAGTCACCGATCAACCCCTTAATGACCTATTGTCCCTCCATTGGACATACCAAGTTTGAACCACACCTTTGATTTGGTAAGTGGCCAACTCGGCCTTCTCACTAGTAGTCAACCCCATAGAATAAAGGATATTGTAGATTTCATCAATGAACTCATGGGGGTCTTCTTCAACCTTGGACCCATAGAAAGTAGGGGGATTCATCCTAGTGAAATCCCTTAGACGAGAGGCCATGGTAGAAACTTGTTGATATGCTCGGGGTACAACCTCTCGATTAGCTTGAATTGTCATGGCTTGAGCTTTAGTAGTGGTGACTTGTGCTTGGGTAGTTGGCTTGGTACATTTGGAAAAGAGCAGCCCTTATGGCACCATCCGTCAAAGGAGGATCAACCGTAGCTTGGTTATCATTAACTTCTTCCTCAAGAGGAGGAACTTTATCACCACAGGGAGGAACTCCCGCATTGTCAATCTCTTCTTCAAGTCTTCGTGTCGCATTCCTTCAGTATTCATTGCCTATAAAAAGAATAAGAGGATTAGATGAAAAATCACAAGATCTAACACTCTAGAGTCACGATATTAAACTTCCAAGAAAATGAGAGTTTCCTAAGCATCATATAGATTCCTATTTATAAGTGTGGAGTGCTTCACAATTACGAATACAAACTGACATAGACGTGGTTGAGCGAGACATCGACTCAACGATATTCAATCTCCTGCTCTAATACCATGTTTATCACATCTGGGAATACCCCCTAGACGTAACCGGTGTCGGCTTCCTCTTTGAGGACTAAGACTAGTCACTTAGCTTACATCATTACATTCATAGAGCAAATTGGGCCTAGCCCATACATCAATACAATAAGACCACATATATGTCATACAATTTTTAGTATCAAAATGAAAAGGAAAGAAACATAAGAGTGTTAATACTAAAAATAACTTCATAGCTTGATAGTGGTATTGCCCTTGGAAAGTGAGGACCTACCCAACTTTGATGATTAAGAATTTTAAGTCTTCTTCAAAGTCGTCTGCAAAATTCCTTCAACGACCGGAACCTAAAATGTTGGGGAAAAGGATTAAATGGGGTTAGTACACCACTTGTACTAAGTATGAGACCATATGCACACATATTATCAAATCATGCTAAAAAGGGACCTTTCATGAAAACATGTTAGTTTACCCTTTGAAAATGTTATGCACATTCAAAAAGACCATACAAACAAATAAGACATGTTCATTAAGTCATATGCATGTACATCACAGGACCAACAATACAAAGCATAGTCAAGTTAATAAACATATCAACCTACTTGCAATATAATCAAGACAACTCTAATCATCAAGTTATAACTTCAACAAGCATGAATAAGAGTACATTTTAAGATGACAATTACTCATCAACCCCTATCAAGTCAACATGTGCAATGACCAAGCAAAGACACATAACCTTACTCAATCAAGTAACCCAACAAGAACCATGACCAACATCCCACTTCTCATAACATAGCATTTAAGAGTACATATCATTATACTTTAACAATGTAAACTAGCACATATTTATAAGTGAAACTAATCAATATATAGTATCAACAATGTGCAAGTTCACCATATACATATGATGTACCATTATATGCATATTCATACATAAGAACATCCTCCTAAGACTTCCCTCAAGTCTAACTAGTGCAATGTTTAGGTAGAGTCTCATACTCCTACCTAGACTAATCTAAACCGCTTAGGTTATCCTAGTTAGAGTTCATTCCTTTAATTCATTTTACGTTTTGGAAACATCATTCCTTAACCATCATAGACCACATGAGCTAATGTGGAATTTGGTGTCATTGAACCCTACACCGAAAGAGGGCGGACTACTTGCCAAGGTAGTACCAAAACATGAACATAGCAACTACGTGGATCCACTAGCTAGTATTCCTATGGGGGGAAACATAGTTCAAGAACTAGGAGATATAGTTGGGATCCTCTTTATGCTACATGTATTATAGTCTCCAATCTTAAGATTACAATAGTGATCATACCTTCCCTATGTGGTAAGGGACACTTCTCACTCTAGTTCACTCGGTACTAAGCTAGAGTCCCTTTTGAAATGTCTTTAATGTCTTTATTAATCATCATAACTTAGTGTAGGTCATAGGTTCTAACACTTGCATAATCATCATCATCATAGATCAATAAGAACTGCATGAGTATAATCCTTTCATTACAATTCATATAAGTGAGGTTAGCACATTACATATCACTTCATAATAAGGCACATTGGTAAATCATTTACCATCCTTAAAACATTTACATCTTAGACAAAACCTTTTAAACCATATTGAATACATTTCAATTCAACATCATACCACCCTATCAATCTTAATACAAGGCATACTACAATACAAAATCATGACTTAATCACAATTAACCATGATTTGAATTAAAAGATAGGGATCACAAGACTTACCAAGTCTCCTTCTTAATCCATCATCAGTGTCTTATCATCAACCCTTGATTCAACCAAATTAGGGTATAACATCATCGTAATTCAATGACCAACATGATAACAAGGCTAAAAGAATCACTACATCACAATTCAAAACTAGTTCATAGCTTAAGACAAGAGACATAGATCAAAGTCATAATCTAATTAATTTCTCAAGAACTAGAATTATAGAACTATATTCCACCCTAATTCATTTATGATTGGTACAATAAAATCATCTAGTAGTATTTCAACCAATAACAAAGTCAATTCAACAAACATTATATAATTCATATCAAGATCATAACCTAGGGTTAAGGGGTAAAGGTTATTTCTACAAACTAGACCAATTCATCAAGATATATCATAATGAAGTTAAAATACATGTTAATCAGTTCGTAATTTCCAAAAGAAATCATAAATAAATCCATTCATAATATCAAATTCGTATTGGATGAAAACCCACTTGAAAACCCAAGTTTTGAAATCAATTTGATGGAACCTTTTAGGAAAGAGGTCTCAAAGGTGATAGGAATCTCATACCTTACTAATTGATGAATATTGATGGAGAAACTTCACTCTTTGCAGCCCTTAAACCCTCCTCTTTCTTTGGGGTTGTGAATTATGAGAGTTTAGGTTAGGCCAATTAGGTTAGGGCTTTATATAGGGGGGTTAACCAACTTAATTAGACCTCCCCAAACCCCTAATTAACTTCTTAACTAAGCCAACTAATTAATTAACTTAAGTGAAAACATGCAGTGAATATCAGTCATCACAGACGATACCACGATCGATGGATCGTGGGTCAATCGACGACCACTCCCCCTTCCATGTTGCACATCCGTTAGTAAGTTCAGAGACTCTTCAAAAGAGGCCCTTCAAGAATTTTTATAAGTGTCCATCGACTCAGGCAATCGATTCCTTGTCTATTGGACCACGAGCTGTCTATGGAAATCGTTAGTGACATTGTCCAATGATAGCTTTTCCCACCTTTTGCAACGGTCCTCCTCAAGGGCCCTTGGTTGGTCGTTGGGGAGTCGTGCCCATACGTTTTTACTATGAACTAACTCTAATAGATTTTAGACACCCTTCCACCAATTTTCATCATTTTATGACTCCTAAAAGCTAGTCAAATAGGCTAAGGCACGCTAGTACCTCCTTGAACTAGTTTCCGGACGTCATGGAAGCTCTTGGACATTTTGGTTTCTAGACTTCCTAAATGACTTATATTAATTAAAATGGACCTTACACCAATTTGTAATCCTTATAAAAACTCATTTTAGGCTCTAGAACACTCTTTTATTTTCGAAGTGTTCCATATGATATGCAATGATGTATGCTAAGGGCTAGTCTATGACCTCTTAGAGGACGAAGACGCCGGTTACCTCTACGGGGTGCTCCTCGATCGTGACATGTATAAGAATACTCATCACTTAAAGTGTATGTGCAGGAGGTAGAGGAGGGTGAACAATAAGCTCATCTAATCAAACTATATCATAGTCAGCCTTTTACTAATCACGAAGCCTCAGTGCTGGCAAAAATTGATCCCTTTCTGCATTTATGATTAGATTTCCACAATAAACCTGAACGAGAACATTAACAACCCGGGAGGCTACAATCCAACTCCATCTTCATAAACCTCTTTTATTGGATTATTGTGTACCCCTAGATTTGTCATTTTTCTCAAAGTCTTTCTTAGATTAGGATTGTAGGGGGTCAAGGGTTTGCCTCAACTCCGTATACTTGGCATACACTAGATTTGGAGCCTGTAGAAATTTAAACAAAACAAAAATGAGAAACACTTGAATAATAATGTAGTTAAACTTAATTTAAAAGTCATATTCCCCAGCAACGGTTCCAAAATATGATATGCTTAAATTACACCGCTCTTAAAGAAGCATAAACTATTGTTATCAAGTAAAGAACTCAACTTATAGATTGGGGTCGATCCCATGAGGAATATGGTGTAGGCTTAAAATTAACTCAAAATTATATCTTTTTAGTCAAACTATTTCCGACAAAGTAAACACGGTTTTTGTAATTAAGGCAACAAATTGTTCATTTGATTGATTAAGTAACAATAAACAAGATTCACAATTTGAGTTATCTATATAAGATGGAAACTAGAGAATATGTGTTCCCCGCAAGCTCTAAATACAATAATCTTAACAATAGTAATCATATCCTAGTGTTTTTCATGCCAGGTCGAGAAGTTATTTATTCCTACGTAATTGGTAATCCTAGGGGGAACTTTTACCTCACAACTTGGTAAGTCAACGGTGTGTGTGTTACTAACCCTTACCTTCACCCTGGAATAGACATCGTACCAATTTTGTTTAGTTTTCACTTTCACTTAAATTGATATCAGACGATCACATAGATGCAAATCCTTAACAAATCTCTGTTGTTTAATCCTTTTCTCATTCGTTATCTTCTTGGTAAGGCAAGTAGGAACAAGGCGAATTTTAACATTGGCCACCATTAAAAAAGACTTCTAAATGAAAGGATTAACAATATATGCAGAAACATTATTCAAGAATTACTTACTTATTGTTCATACATTGTTTATTGTTTATACTTCCCAAAACCTTAGTTGTGGATTTAGTTACTCATGCTTGAGGGTTCACAATTCATAATAAGTTTAAAAGAATTTGTGAACTTACAATGAGAATAGATGAAAATTGAAAACTTGAATTGAAATTCAAAGTAAAATTCGCATAAACCAACTTCAAGACATTAAATTTCTAAGCGTTTGCAAAATTATTCGAAAAAAACAAAACTAAAAGTATACAATAATGTCTAACCCCAAAAGCATAATTTACAACTAACATTTTTATAAAGAAAATTCTAAATCAACTAGGAAACAAAATAAGGAAATAACAACTTCAGATGCAATTTCTGTTGAGGACTCGATGTAAGGACCGTGGGCCAACCTACACTTTGCCGTTACCCTCCATGGTTCAAGAATTGAGCAATAATATAGGGCCTTCAAACAATTACACCACCTACAGTCCATGGATGGGACTATGGCCTGTCCTATCACTTCGTGGTTTGAGAATTGAAAATTAGCTTTCTAACCAAGACGTACTGTTGTCCATCTACGGCCCAAACCACTGGACCTACGGTCCGTAATAATCCCCTTGAGTGGCCACTTCTGCATTTTTCAGCTCATGCCTTCATCAACCGCATCCAAGCCTATTTCGTTCAAGAATACACAAAACAATATTAAATTATAATAATAAACTATCCCAAGACACACCCAAACTGCAAGTGAATTGTATCTAAAATATTGTAAACTCACGGTATATCAGCCTTTCAGGGTAATTTAGAACACTCATATCATAATCCTTCAATAACTCAATCCACCTTGTTTGGTGAAGATTTATCTTTCTAATTAAACACATATTGCAAAATCTTGTGGTCGGTCAACATATCTACATGAACTCCATGCAAATAATGCCTTCAAATCTGTAAGCAAAAAACAGATGTCGATAGTTTAAGGTCATGGGTACGACAATTCTTCTCATAAATCTTAAGTTGCCTAAAGTCATAGGAAATAACTTTCTCATTTTGCATAAGCACGCATGCTAACCAAGTTCGTTAGGCATCACAATAAATAACAAAGTCATTGGAACCTTTCGGTAAAGTCAACACCGGAGCAGAAGTAAGTCTATACTTTGAGTCTTCGAAACTCTTTTCACATAATTTGGACAATATGAATTTGGCCTTCTTTTGAGACAAAGTCATCAAATTAGAGACAATTGAAGAGAACCCCTCAACAAACCTTCTATAGTAACTGGCTAAACCCAACAAACTACTAATATTCAGAGGAGTTAGAGGTCTAGGCCAACTCTTGATCGCATTCATCTTCTTAGGATCTACCTCAATGCCCTTACTTGAAACAATATGAACAAGAAAAGCTATGGATCTTAACCAAAATTCGCACTTGCTAAACTTTGCAATGAGTTGTTGGTACTTCAGAATTTGCAACACAATCCTCAAATCATCAATATCTTCATTCTCACTTCTTGAATACATCAATATATAATCAACGAACACAATATAAAACATGTCAAGGTAGAGATTAGTCAACCCAAAGGACATTACCAAAAGCTCATAATGACCATACAGAGTTCGAAAAGCCATCTTAGGAATATCATCCTCTGTCACCCTCAACTGGTAATAACCCGACAGAAGGTCAATCTTAGAGAAATAACTTGCTCCTTGAAGTTTTTCATATAAATCATATATCCTTGGAAAGTGATACTTATTCTTAATGTTCACCTTATTCAACTGATGATATTCACTATACCTACGAAGAGAGTCATCCTTCTTTATAACAAACAAAACTGGATCACCCTATAGGGAGATACTCGGTCGGAAGATCCAACAAATATTTCATTTTATCTTTCAACTCCTTTAGTTCTATTTGAGACATGCGGTAAGGAGGATTAGAAATAGGTTGCATATATGGGAGAAGGTTAATATCGAAGTGTGTTTCCCTTTTAGGATGAATATAGGTAAATCATCTGGGAACACTTCTAGAAACCCATTAACAACGGGGACCGACTCAATAGTTAGGGTTTCAGAATCCACAAACCTCACCCTTAATAGATGGTAAATGCAACCATAGAAATTATATTTCTAACTTTAAGACAAAGAGACAAACTGATACTTAGGCCTAGAATTTACCCTTTTTATCGTGCCACAGGCTCATTCAGAAACTGAAACTTGACTACACGAGTTCTATAATCAATAGAAACATAACATGATTACATCCAATTCATACCAATAATAACATCAAAGTCTAGCCTATCAAACTTTACCAAGTTAACAATAGCAACTCTATGGGACAAGGAAACGGGATACTTTTTATAGGACCTCTTAGCAACAATAGAATTACCAACAAGAATGAAGAATGGAAAAGGAACTAACAATACATCCGGAAGAACATAAAACGTCATAGCCACATATGGCATCACAAAAAAGAAAAGGTAGCACCTGGATTAAGTAAATTATAAACATCAAGTTGGAAAACTTTTAACATACTAGTTACCACATCGGGAGAACCCCCTTGTTCACTATTAGTTTGAAGTGCACGGAATTGTTTTTTGTTAGGAGCATTGGGACCCAAACAACCAGGAGGAGCTTGATATCCCTCTGTTCGCTTAGTCACAAGCATTGGAAATTCCCTCATTTAATGAAAACTCATACCTGAACCAAAGCAACCATTTCTGTCATCAAGGAGCTTACCCTTGTGCTTTATTCTACACCTAGTACAATTATACATGGGCAAAGAAGATCCACTACCGTTCCCTCCTTGAGTGTAATGACTAGTAAAATAAGTGAGTGAAACTAGAGCCTAACTAGTGTGTGTTTGAGTTTATTGTGAGGTTGTGCATTGTAAAATGTTGTTCCAAGCTTCGGTTAAGGGGTTAAGGGGTCAATCATAAAGGTACGAATCCCCAAGGACAACCCTAAGGGTCTTTAAGGAGAACACTTAGCCTAACCCCCAAGACCCCAAAGAAACATGAATGTTGCCCAAATTGAGGGTGACCTATGGATGGGGTACACACCTGTTGGTGCATCCACACCCCGTGGATGGACTCCATAGGTCAAAGATCCAAAGACCATGTTGAAAACACCAACCACGAACATCAAAGACATCTCGTGGTCCCACCCACGGTCCGTGCTTGGTGGTCGTGAGTCCCCACTAGTTTTTGTGGTTTAGTTCGGCTAACGCAAGGGTGTTAGTAAATAGTTTATACGATTTATTAATTTCAGGGACAGTTATTTTGGGTTAATTATGTTATTTAATAGTATGAAAAGATCATTTCCAATTCAACTTTTCAAAACTCAAATTGGAGACCTCATATCCCCTCCAAAAATTCTCTCTCTAGAAACCTCCATTGGAGGTGAACGATTCAAGCTCTCAACCTTTCGATTTCAAATTTTTCAAGTAATTTTCGTGGAGTTATTCACTAAGAGTTATGGTAGTCTTGATCCTTGACTTAGTTTTTTTCAAGGATCAAATTTGAAGTATGATTTCAAGTCTTCAAAGTTCCCCAAAAACCCTTGTTTTCAATATACGCATGGATTAAATTCAAGAAATAATTGAAGGATTTTATATTATCAATTACGAATATAATGTTATACTATTCATGAATTAAGATTATTTCTCTTATGAATCCATGGTTTCCCCCGAATTCTTAAGTTGTGAATTGTGATTGGGAATTGATTGAATTGTGAAATTTATTGAATTGTTTAAGCATTATATTGATCTAGTTAATGAAACATGTTACTACTTATACCTAATTGAAGTATTTTAGGGTTTTTGGTGACTTGTGACCATGGCCTTGAAAGCCAAAGAATGAAAGATTCTTGTACTATTGTAATAAGAAGTATACTCATGTGAATTTAATGATATTATAATGATCATACTTAGAATGTAATAATGTTTTGAATGAAGGCTTATTCTCACTTAAACACTCATAAATGATGATGATAATGATGATAGAATATGAAGGGTCTTCTTCAATGTATTGTACACTTTGAATTGATAGGGTTGTGAACCTTATTCTTGTGCGAATGAAAGTAATGTTGATTATTGTTTCTTGAATTGGTAGTCTTAGGCATACTTTCTTGAATGAATGTATTGGTAATTGAAGTATCTTGATATGGTAGGCTTAGGCATACTTTTTTGTGTTTTTAGTCTACCTTTACTTAATGACCATGAATCGTTAGACCTAATGTTAATAGCCCTTTCATGAGGAATGAATGAAGGAATGTGATGATCATGAATTGGTAGACGTAATGTGGGTAGCCCTGTTATAAATGAATGGTAAAGTATTCTAGGCTATGTATTGAACCAGTACGCCTAATGTTGGTAACCCTTCATGATGAGTATAGAAACTAATGAATGGTAGAACTTGGATCGTTAGACCTAATGTTAGTATCTCTTCAATGTGTGAAATCAGGTGTATTGAATCGATAGTCCTAATGTTGATGGCCCTTTTTTTAAAAGTCAATGATTTATCCTTTTCATGAACCTTGAATAGGTATATCTAATGCTTGTGTCCCTTTCATGTGTAATGTATTTAGTGTCGGTAGACCTAATGTTGGTAGCCCTGTCAAGCACTCAAATGTAATGTGAATGAAATACTCTATGCAAATGTAAGCTAAGAACCGAGAGGATTTGGTAAGAAGAAGATCACCCTACGTTATACATGAGTTCAATGAGCATCTTCCTATCCCATAATTATGTGCCCACTTAGGATATCTAGTGGATCAACCTAAACTAAATACACTTGGTTCTACCTTAGGCAAGTAGACGACCTTTTAACGGTGTGAGTTTCATGACACTAAATTCCATAATTTAGTCTCATGGTCTATGTCGGTTATATGCTTATTCCCATCATGTGAGATGTGCATTATGGTTGCTTGAGAAGTTCTATGAAGTGTGGGTGGTAGTATGGTATGCCATCCATGCATTCCACGAGTATGCTTTGAGATAGTTATGTTGAGTTCTCTAAGGTCTTAATGGCCTAATTAATGAAAGTTGTCTTAAACAATGAATGTGATTAATGAATTAAAGTTCTCTTAATGAAGCTAATGAAGAATGTTGGCTTATATGCTTGATGAGATGATTCATGCTTTACTTGGATTGTACTTATCCTTTACCTTTCGTCATAACTTATTGAGTATGAATGTGTCTTGTATTTGTTGACTTCAAGGGAGTTCTTAGTGTGAGTAGTAGTATGGGATTATATTCATACATTGCACAAGTATGACTTAGGGTTGCCCTAGATGGTCCTAAAGTGTTGAAATTATTTATGAAATGTTTATGTCTCTTATGTACGAGTATTGTGTCAATGGAAAGGAAGAATTGTAAGTTCACTTTTGGTGGCCTCAATGGGTACTTTAGTGTGGATGGTGGTATGGGACGCTATTCATACATTGTACAAGGTATAGCTTTGGGGTTAATTGAGGTGAAGGATTTAATGTGATAAAATGGATTATATTTTTGTTCTGTGCAAATGTGAATAAATTACTTGTATGATGGTTATCTTTGTATATTATGCATATTATACTTATGTTCATGATCTTTTTTTCATATAGGAATATATCATGATTTTCAAAGAAAAAATCCTTTTTAAGCATGTTTTGTACTAACCCATATTTCTCTTTTTTTACTACAAGTGTTGGTTACAGCAAGTGAGTTGCTTCCTCTCTAGTTCAAACTTGGATTTGAGATACTCCAAGACTAAGTGGTAAGTCCTCATAAATCGAGGAAAGATACATTAGATGTTCCATTTCTTTTATGTAATAGACTATTCCTAGACTTTGCTTAAGACTCACAATTGTAAAAGGTCGTGTCCCTACTTTTGCTTCAAGTCTTAATTAGATGGCCATGTGATATTGTAGACTACCGCTTTCTTTTAAATGAGTATTTTTTATTGTATGGTTAAAAATGAGTTTTAAGTTCGTACCTTTTTCCTTATATCGGATGTTATGAAAGATATGAGGCTTGTATGAGATCCTTTGGGGTTAAGTATGACATGTCACTTTAGGATTGTAGTCTTGGGTCGTTTAACAAACATGATATTAGAGCATATGATTTTGGGAATGGTTTTTAGGATTTATTTCTCACAAGTCACGTCTAGTAGAGTCTTGTTCTTCGATGTGAGTCACGACACATCTATGAGTTAGAGCCTATAGGAAGTTAGAAAATTTCACTTTCTTTATTATTCTTGAGTCGTGCCATAGAGTTTATCCCTATAAGTGTCATTTTTCTAATCTTTTTTTGTGTCTATCGGATATGACTACAAGAAGGGCTGCAACAAGAAGGATGCAAGAGGAGATAGTGAATGAGGGAGTTCCTCCTCAAGATCCCCAAGGTCCTCAATAGGAGCAAGATCCCCAAGGCAATCAAGGGTTGGTTGATCCTCCAGCTATGACCAATGAATAAGTTAGGTTCTCTTTTTTGATGATGGCTCAAGTAGTAACTACTCAAGACCAAACTATGACGGCTCAAGCTGCTAGGGTTGTTAAGGCTCATGTCAACCCTATGGTAAACTATAGCTTTTTGGTTGAGGAATTTTATGAATATGATTCCTCCTATTATTCGAGGATCAAAGGTGGGAGAATATCCCTAAGAGTTCTTGGATGAGGTGTATAAGGTAGTCAAAGTTGTGGGGGTGACTTCTTAGAAAAAGAGGAGCTTGACACTTACCATTTGAAAGATGTTACCCAAGTTTTGTTCATTCAATGGAAGGGATATAGTCTGATTGCAGCAGGTCCTATAGATTGGGAAATGTTTAAGAAAGCTTTCATAGATAGGTCTTTCCCCCGTTATAAAAGGAAGGTTAAGGTGGAAGAGTTTATCAACCTAAGCAAGGTAGCATGGGTGTGCAAGAGTACTCCTTGAAATTTACCCCCTTTTCTAAGTATCCTCCATCTTTGGTGACAAACCCTTGGGATGAGATGAGTGGGTTTGTGACCAGTGTATACGACCTAGTTAAGGAAGAGTATCATTCGGAAATGCTTTATGATTACATGAACATCTCTAGACTCGTGGTGCATGCTGAATCTATATGGAGGAGTCTAAGCTTGAGAGGAATAAAAGAGAGATGAAGAGGTCTAGGTCCGATGAACAAAGTCAACCAAAGTCCAAAAAGTGATTCTACAACCAAGATTATTCAATGGTAAACAGGGATAGGTTGTATAACCGTAATTCTCAAGGAGAAAATGGAGGTGGTTATTATTTTGAAAGATCTATATGTGCCAAGTGTTGGAAGCAACATTTGGGAAAGTACCTAGCAAGCACACATGGTTGCTTTGGGGGTGGAAATAAAGGTCATAAGATAAGAAATTGTCCAACACTCAAGGCAAAGAGAACGAAGGCCAAGTAATCTTCTCCTAATGAACCGGATCTTAATGCTCCAAGGAGAAACCATTTCTACGTGCTTCAAGCTAATAAGGACGGAGATGTTATTTCGGGTAAAGGTACCGAAAAGTTGATGATTTCCTTCTAGTTGTGAATTTCTTCTTGAAGTCCTTGAATATTTCATGATTAGCCTTAGTTCGATTTACTCCTAAGTGGGGTATAGTATGTTAAATAGTAAAGTTGTGAGAATTTCGATATCATTGCCTCTTTCCTTCTATTCTTATAAAAGCTTGAGACCTAGATTTTCTTGTAGCTTGTTTCATTTTTGGATTCATGAGTGATTATGTGTTTCATGTCTTCCTTATGATGTGCATGTTCTTGATAAATTCTTATTAAATGAGAAAATGAGTTTTTATGACTTATGTTCCTCATGTTCTTGTATATTCAATGTGAGTTGCTTATATGCTTCATGAGATGAATTCTTGAACATACTTAAATGTGCTTCTGATATTAATTTCATATTATTCCTAATGATGTTGTGATGATCATGATTTGAGTTTGAGAAGGAAGTTCCTCCAAGGAAATGAGAAATGTTGAAGTTTTCATCCATAATGATTATTTGGATGTAGTTCTTACTATATTCTGTTGCATTGTGATTATTGATGTGGAGTTTATTTTTCCTTGTAGTTTTGTGAATTGTTTATGATGTTTCATGTGTTATGGGCTGCTATTCTTAAGTATTAACCGCTTAATGTATTTAAAGTGTTATATGTAATGACCTGTAAAATGAGTAAGTGAAATAGAGCTTAAATAGTGTGTTTGAGTTTTTTATGAGGTTATGAAATGTAAAATGTTTTTCCGAGCTTAGTTTTAGGGGTGTAGGGGTCAAGCATCAAGGTACGACTCACCAAGGACCATCCTAGGGTTTCTTGAGGAGGACCCTTAGCCCAACCCCCAAGACCCCAATGAAACTTTAATGTTGCGAAAATTGAGAGTCACCTATGGATGGGTTCCACGCCCCGTAGGTCTCTCCATTCCCCATGGATATCCTCCGTAGTTCAAGACCCCAAGAGCATTCTGCAGCCACCAAACACGGACATCCAGCATGGCTCGTGGTCCCACCAACGATTCGTGGGTTGTGGTCGTGAGTCCCCACTGGTTTTTCTAGTTTGATTCGACTAAGGCAAGGGAGGTTTAATAAAATCATTTTTATAATTTATTAGTCGAACGACAGGTATTTTGGGTTAATTATGGTATTTAAGAGTATTAAAACATTATTTCCAATTCATTATCTTAAAATCCAAAATTAGAAACCTTACCTCCCCTCCAAAAGTTCTCTCTCTAGAAACCTCCATTGGAGGTCAATGCTTCAAGATCTCAAGCTTAAGATCTCAACTCTTTCAAGTGATTTTCATGGAGTACTTCCCTAAGAGGTATGGTTATATTTATTCTTGACTTAGTTTCTTTCAAGGATCAAATTTCAAAGATATTTCAAGTCTTCAAAGTTCCTCAAAAACCCTAATTTTCAATCTGTGCATCAGTTCGATTCCAAAACTATTTTAAAGTCTTTTATATGATGACTTATGAATAAAATGTTGACTTATTGATTAATTAATATGATTTCTCCTATGAACATGTTTTTTCCCCTAAATTCTTAAGTTGTGAATTGTGATTAGAAATTGATAGAATTATGAAGTATATTAAATTGTTTAAGCATTATATTGATCTAGTTATTGAATCAAGTTACTACTTATGTTTAATTGAAGTAATTTAGGGGTTTTTTGTGACTTGTGATCATGGCCTTGAAAGATAAAGTAGGAAGGATTCTTGTATGAGTGTATTGAGAAGCATATTCATGTGAATTGAATGAAAGTATAATGATCATGCTTCGAATGTAATATTGTTGTGATTGAAGGTTTATGCACCTTTAATCTTGTGTGAATGAATGTAATGTTGATTATTGTATTTTGAAATGGTAGACTTAAGCATCCTTTTCTTGAATGAATGAATGTATTGGTAATTGATGTGTCTTGAATTGGTAGACTTAGGCATCTTTTTCTAGTGTTGTTAATGTACATTAACTCAATGACCATGAATCGGTAGACCTAATGCTGGTAGCCCTTACATGAGGAATGAATGTAATGATCTTGAATCGGTAGACCTAATGTTGGTATCCCTGTCATAAATGAATGGTAAAGTATTCAAGGTTATGTCTTCAAGCGGTAGACCTAATGTTGGTAGCCCTTCATGATGAGTCTAGAAACTAATGAATGGTAAACCTTGGATCGTTAGACCTAATGTTAGTAGCCCTTCAATGTGTGAAATAAGGTACCTTGAATTGGTAGACCTAATGTCGGTGGATGTTTCTTGGGATGTTGATGAGTTATTAATTTAGTGAATATTGAATCGGTAGACCTAATGTTGGTTGTCCTTTCATGTGTAATGTATTTAGAGTCGGTAGACCTAATGCTGGTACGCTCTCAAGTACTCTAATGTAATGTGAATGAAATACTTTTAGGGAATGTAGGCTCAACACCGATACAATTTGGTAATATTGAAGCTGGCCCTACATTAGGCATGGGTTCCAATGAACATCTTCATATCCCATAACTATGTGACCACATAGGATGGATAGTGGATCCACCAAAGCAAAATACCCTTGGTTCTACCTTAGGTAAGAAGACCACCATTTCACGGTGTGCGGTTTATGACACTGATTCCATTATTTAGTTTTGATGGTCTATGTCGGTTAAATGTTTATTCCCATCATTTGAGATATGCATTATGGTTTCTTGAGATGTTATATGAAGTATGGGTGGTATTATGGGATGTCATCCATGCAATGCACGAGTAGGTTTTGAGAGGGTTATAGTGAGATCTCTAAGGTCTTAATGGCCCAATGAATGAAACTTATCTTAATGAATGAATGTTATCTTAATGAATGAAAGTGATCTTAATTAAGCTAACTAAGAATGTTGGCTAAAATTATTAATGTGATTATGCATGCTTTACTTGGATTGTACTTATGCTTTACTTTCTTGTGATGACTTTTGAGTATGAATGTGCCTTGTCTTTGGTGACTTCAAAGGATTACTTAGTGTAAGTATTAGTATGGAATGTTATTCATACATTGCACAAGTATGACTTACGGTTCCCCAGACGATGATCCTAAAGTGTTGAAATGCCTTGTGAAAGGTTTGTCTCATATGTATGAGTATTGTATAAAGATGGAAAGGAAGAATGGTAAGTTTATTTTTGTTGGACTGAATGGGGTACTTTACTGTGGATTGTGGTATGGGACGCTATTCATACATTGCACAAGGTATAGCTTCAATTTGGGGTTACTTCGAGGTGAAGGCTCTAATGTGATGAGATGGATTATATGTTGATTATGTTCAAATTTGAAGAAATGACTTGTATGTTGGTTATCTTTGTATATTATGCCTCTTATGCTTTTGTTCATGAAGTTTTTCTATAATTGGCATATATCATGATTTTTAAAGAAAATGTCCTTTTTAAGCATGTGTTTGCATGGATATCATACTTAGTAATTGTATGTGCTAACCCATATTTCTCTTGTTTTACTACAAGTGTAGGTTCCATAGTTAGTTGGTTTCTCTCTATTTCAATCTTGGATTTGAGATTCTTCAAGGCGAAGTGTTATGTCCTCATAGATCGAGGAGAATTACTTCTGATGTTCCATTTCTTTCATGTAACTATTTCTAGACTTTGTTTAAGACTCTCGAATGTAAAGGGATGTGACCCTACCTTTGTTTAAAGTATTAGTTAGATTGTCATGTGAGATTGTATACTTCCGCTTTGTTTTAATTGAGTATTTTCAATTATATGGTTTTAAATGAGTTTTAATTCCCTACCATTTTCCTTATATTGAATGTTATGAATGATAGGAGGCTTGTATGAAACCCTTTGGGGTCAAGTACGTCATGTCACTTCTAGGGTGTAGGCTCAGGTCATGACATTGAGTCTTAAAGTTAGACATGTTTGTTGAACGTAAGAGGAACATTGGGTAACCTTGACCGGAATACTTTTTTTGAAATCTAGGACGACCATGTCCATCAAACCTTGCATGAGAGAAATTACCATCACTACTCTTAGCCCTCTTTACCTCTCTATGCTTTTCTAGAAGTTTCTCCTCAATTTCGTGTGAATGAACCATGAGACGATCGATGTTCATGACATTAATGAGCATGGCGGTTCGCTGCTCTTTAACCGCCATTTCAGACACACCAGAAACGAACTTACTCATTCTTGCCCTTGAATAAGCAACCAATGTTAGATCATGTTTAGACAATTGTGCGAACCTTAAATAATATCCCCTCACAGTCATACTTCCTTGATGAAGGTTTAGAAACTCAATCAACTTACATCCCTCATCTCTAAGGGAAACAACATATCGAGAAAATCAGCCTTAACCTTCTCCCTATCAAAAGGACCCGCATCTTCCGGCCTCCCTCATTTCCATTTATGGAACCAAATTTGAGCCACACCCTTAAGTTGATAGGCAGCCAACTCAGCCTTTTTCACCAGCGTAACTCCCTTGATCATCAAAACCTTTTAGATCTCATCTATAAAATATAACAACCCGAGAGCACCGCCAAGTCACCACACAATGTAGTCGACCTCTCAGAGGTCTCATATAAGCCTAATGGATCATTCATTGCATATGATACTCAAAATGACCTTAAATTAAAAACTTTCTTCACACACGAAGAATACTTTCATTAATAAGCAAGAGGAAGACTTTAAAACATCTGTCTTTACAACATGTATGTCTCATAAACCATCTAATACGTTAGAGTAAAACATTTGGGACTAATCCCATATAAGATAAAGACTATAAGACATAAAAAGGAACATGTGTGTTTCATTCTCAAATAGATGAGGACTCACCAAAACTTCATCTTCAACCCTTAGAAACCTATCCATCATCCATGGCATACAAAGACTTCCTATTACCTACACTTTAGTCAAAATGGAAAAGAAGGGGTTAGAACATTTATTGCACTAAGTATGGAAGTCGTGCAAAAAACATGGTAAAAGGAGACATTAGTATAGAAATATGCTTTCATGACATTTTAATAAAAACCTTCATCATAAAAGTTTAAGAGACATAATACAAGTTCACAATCACATATAAGACATATCCAACTAGTATCAACATATATCACTTCATTCCATATTCAACAAGTAATATTTTTCATCATTCAGACTCTCTACCTAAAGTTACTCTACGGCTCACTTGAGTAAGACATGAAGAGACCGCCCATACACCCTCTTCAAGCACACCTAAGTGATCCTCAAAGCTACCCTAGATATGAATCATTATATTCAACATATCTTTACTAAGTGAACATTATTCATTTAAACTATTTAAGAGATAACTAGTCAAATAGGGGATCTCACATAATGGTCTTGGAAGACCTAGGGAACTCATCTTAGCATCTACAAGTCCTACTCGTGCCATGTGTAGATAGAATCCCATTCCACTACCCACATGTTGTAGAACCTATCCAATACCATAGTGCACATCCCACATCATGAGAATAGGCATTAACCGACATAGACCATACTAGCAAGGTATGGAATCCGATGTCATAAAGACCCTACACCGTGGAATGTGTTCTACTTACCAAGGATAGAACTAGGACACATCCCATGTAGGCACATGGTTTAGGGTATATCAAAAGGCTTCTTTGTATTATAGTCTCCTACTCGAGTAGAGTTACAACCTTAAGTATATCCACTAAGTGCTTTGCCTTGTTTCTCATAGAGTAAGTTCATTCACAGAATTGTATTAGACAGGGCGCCATCTTACGGCCTACCGACCCATAATACCATTTCCAAGAAGGGATCCTCAAGGGTCTACCGGTCAAGGTTCATTAGGATTAATCATTTGACTCCTCTTGAAAGTGTGGCATAGGCCTATCGATCCAAGACTCATCATTTACCTTCATTTGATATTCAAGGTTTCACATTCACTTAGGGATCCAAACTCATTAATAAGGGGCACCATGCTTAGGTCTACCGATTTCAAGACATACTCTAGAATACCTCAGTAATCATTTAAGGAATGGCACCAACTTTAGGTCTACGATCCTAGACTTTCATTCATACACTCATGCAATACATTAATGTACCAAGTAGGGACAACTAAGTCTACCAACACAAGATACAACATCATTCTTAAGGACTCTTCTTAGTCCTTCATTATCATATAGCAACCATTAGAGAGGAAATACTTTCAATAACATTACATCCACATCATACAAGATCACACATACATCACATCATCCTTCACTTTATACATTCATGTACACCATAACACCTTACACATAGTCACATTACTTCACATGATACCTTCATATGAACCCTAACATCATGCTACAATTCACATAATAATGCCGACAAGGTCATGATCACAATAAGAACAAGTAAGCATTGTCACCATAAGTGGACCATACCACACAATAGCAATTCTATATCAATTCTACATTAAACAAGAGAATTAGGTAAACTTAATCTCTTCCAATAGCCAATATCACCATTCCTTAATATCTCCAACAATTCACAATATAATAGCACGGATAACCATAGATATCAATAATACAACATAAACTAAACTCAATTCTATCAACATTAGATCATAAGCAATTAACCCACTTCATAACCAAAATTTAGAGATTTGATAAGATCAAGGGTTCATGGAGATTTTCATTGGAAAAAAATAAATTTAACATCAATAACATCATATCTAATTATTCGAAAGCGTTTCATGCAAGAACCTATGACTTAGAGTAGAAATTGAACTTTTTCATAAACTTTTAAATTACTTTGAAACTGGCTCTAAGGTGACATACAACCTTAGATAAATAACTCTTGTACCTTATTATAAGAAATCCAAAGAGAATTGAAGAAGAAAGCCATTGGAATCCATAGCCCTAGCTCCATCTTTGACCTTGCGCTTCCATGGAGGTTTCTGGATAGAACTTGGGAGGGAATGGGTTTTGACTTTAGTGATAGGGTCTAAATGATGGATTAATCAAGTTAATACTCTTAAAATACCAAAATACACCTAAAACAACCTTCCATACACTTAAAAATACTTGGGGGAATTTACCATATCACCCATAAGTTGGTCGCAACTTAACAGCTTTTGCAGTTGCCCATTCGACGCCCACAATGACGGATCAAAATGGAATGACACCCCGTCAAAGGGGTCCTTAATTTGGGTATGCATCTCAACAAGTTGCACGCCTATCAGGCCTGGTCGATGCCCAAGACTGGCGGTCCATTGATGCATCCACGCGCCACCATTTGGGGTCGTCAACCATGCTGCCTGGCAGATTCTTAACTTGAAGGTGGGGCCCTCCTCAAGGGCCCCTCGTGAGTCTTTGGGGGAGTCTTAGACGGACTTTAAACCCCAAAACATGATCATATAAGTCATAGGGATATTCAGCACTGATTTAGACCTCAAACAACACTCTTAACTTCCATCAAAACACTAAGGCACACACAAGCACATAGATGACTAGTCTTCGGACGTCTTGGTCGTTCCTTGATATTTTACCCCAAACTCAACCTAACTGAACAATAAACACATTTACATATTAAATTAAATAGTTAACATCCCTTAAAGAACAAGCGAAGATCTAATCCATCCTAGTTCATTTTTAGAGTTGTTACATGAACTCTTGAAGATCTTCCTCAACCTTAAAACCATGAAACTGTGGAATATTCATCCTAGTGAAGTCCATCACTCTATATGTTATTGTGCGCACATTTAGGTTCATGGGAACTGCAACCTCCCTATTGGCTTTGGCCGTCACAGCTTGAGCCAACACTTAAAAGTAGCACTAAACTCAGCCTTACTCCCTTTTTCAGCCAAAGGATCGACCGAAACTTGAGAAGCTTAGGGAGGAGCTTCTTTCTCCACATTCTCCCTCACATTCCTTCTACCATAAGCTCATTGAGTATACATATCATGTAGAGCATCGGATAAGGATTAGGAGAGAGACCTTATAGAGTTAACTTTGTCGCACGATTTAGGATTAATGAAAAAAGTGGAGTTTCCTAATCATGTTGTAGCCTCTCATTCATAATGTGGCGCGCTTCACACTCATTAACAAGACTCTACTACAAGGCTTACGAGACATACTAGGACCGTTCTAAATATTGTCTCTAATTACCATGTTTTTCATGACCTAGGGGTACCCCGTAGAATTAACATGGCGTATTGAACCCCGAAGAACACAATAAATCCACTAAACTTTCATAACATAAAAAATAAAATAATAAGCGTAAAACAATAGACCAAGTCTAATATTTTTTTATAAAGAAAAGTGGAAGTCTAAGATACTTGTCGCAATATACTATCTACTAAAATAGAATGGAATTGGACCTAGCCCATTAAACTTAACGACTAGCCACAAAATTGAGAAACCTGATTGTCGAACCATACCTTTGGGAAAGTGTGAGCAAGAGTATCTGTTAGTACAAAACAATGTACCAACTATGATAGTTATGCATTAAATGGTTCTAAAAAGGTACATTCATTTCATGACATGCAATTTACCAAGCTAAAACATGATATAAAGGAGTTAGAAAACATAAGTCATAAAACCATGGTCAACGCAAGATAATCATCTTTAAATCTTTGGGTCACGACAAACTTAGTATCAGAGAACAAGGTTTAAAAAGGTCCTAGGATGTCTCATAATCCACATTGAGTAGAGTTTTACTCATAAGTATGAAGCAAGCCACATTTATGAATAAGAGGCTATAAGATGGTTAGGAAACTCCAATTCTTTCATTACTCTAAAGTCGTGCATAGTGTAACTCTAGATGTCCCTCTTCTAATATTTATCCGCTAATTATTAGGATATGTCCCTTCGAAGAGAATACGATAAAAGGAATGCGGGAGAATATGGGTCAATAAGCTCTTTAAGTTTTGACCGATCCTTTGTCTAAACAAGTGACTAATGCGGAGTTTCGAGCTACTTTTGAAGTATTGGCTCAAGCCAATAGAGAGGATATGGTACCCCTTAATCCAAATGTGGGTATGGATACAACTACAGTAAGGGAGTTCACTCAGATGAATCCTCTGGAGTTTCGTGGTTCTAAGGTTGAAGAGGATCCTCTAAGAGGCCATTTATGAGGTGTATAAGGTTTTGATTATCATGGGCGTGACGCCAATTGAAAAGGAAAAATTGGGTGCAGATAAACTTTAGAATGTTTCTCAAATTCAGTTCAACCAATAGAAGTAAGAGAGGGCGGTTAATGCGGGTCCTATTGATTGGGAAAAGAATAAGGTTGCTTTCCTTCATGGGTTCTTTCCCCTAGAGATAAGGGAGGAAAAGGTACTTGAATTCACCAATCCTCGTCAAGGAAACATGAGTATGAAGGATTATGCCTTGAAGTTTCCTCAATTGTATAGGTATGCTCCTACTATGGTTATCAACTCTAGGGCAAAGATGGGTAAGTTTGTTCCGGGAGTGTCTAAAATAGTGGTTAAGGAATGTCGTACCACAATGATTATTAAGGAACTATATATTGCTTGCCTAATGATTCATTCTCAGCATATTAAAATGGAGAGACTCAAGGAAAAGTCTAGGGAGGCAAAGAGGGAAAGACTGGCGATGGTCACTTCTCACATTCAAGGTCCGATGGACATGATCGTTCTAGGTTCCTACAAAGATTTTTCGCTCAAGGTTCCTTCAATGTGGAGGTTCCTAAGTTTAACAAAGATAGGGTACCCTAAACCTCAAGGAAAAAATGGTGGTGGAAATTATCTTTGGTTCCTGCATGACAAATATATGGCAAGAGTCACCGAGGAAACCACTTCATGGGCACGAATAATTGTTTTGATTGTGGCAAGAGTGGTAACCGCTTAATAGATTGTTTATATACACTTGAAAAGGGAAATAATGGTAGGTAAGAACTGCCTAGAGGTTCGATTCAAGTTCTCAAAAGCAAAACCGAATCTATGCATTTCAAAATCATTGTTATCAAGAGGGTTTTCTTAATCTTTTTATTGGTACATTGAAAGTTTTTCATCTTGATGTTTATTCTTTGCTTGATACCAGTTTCTACCTTGTCTTTTATAATGCCATATCTGGCTATGAGGTCTGATGTTCTTCTAGATGTGTTCTGGCTCTTCTCTTATTGGTGAATTTAAGGTGGCTAAAGGAGTATAGAAATTATTGTCTCTTTATCCCATAGAGCCACTCATGTCGATCTTCTAGAGATTTTGATGTTATATTTTGATGTTATTCTTGGTATACAATGGCTCTATTCTTTTTAAGCCTATATTGATTGTATAAGTCAAGTGGTCATGTTTTGATTTCCAAATGAGCCCATCCTAGAGCGGAAAAAGGGAAATTTACGCCTAAAGGGTTAGTTTGTGTTTTGTCTGAAATCTAGAAAAATGATTTCAAAAGGTTCCATATATCATATTGTTCGGGTTAGGGATATGGATTTTGGAATCCCTACTCTTAAGTCATCCTCGTTATTAATGAGTTTATGAAAGTGTTTCCTAGTGATCTACTCGGTGTTCCTCCCGAAAGGGAAAAGACTTCAATCATTCACCCAGATACGCAACCTATATCTATTTTTCTTTGTTGCATGGCTCCGAAAAAACTTAAGGAATTGAAGAAGTAGTTGAAAGACTTGTTGGATAAGGGTTTCATCTAACTCAGTATCTCTCCATGGGGTGCTCAAGTTTTTTTGTTCGCAAGGAAAGATGGTTCACTTCACATGTGTATTGACTAGCGTCAATTGAACACAGTTACCATTATGAATAAGTATCACCTTCTAAGTATAGATGATTTTTATCAAATCCTGGGAGCAAGTTATTTCTCTAAGATTCACCTCTGGTCGGATTATCACCAATTACAAGTGAAAGAAAGTGACATTCTGAAGATAGCCTTTTGAAATCGATATGGTCACTATAAGGTTTTAGTCATGTCGTTTGGTTTGACTAATGCTCCAGCCGCATTAATGGAATCAATTGATAGAGTATTTAGACAATATATTTATATGCTTTTGATTTTGTTTATTGATGATATTTTGATCTACTCAAGAAGTGAGGAGGTCGATCATTTTAGGATTGTGTTGAATGTCCCCAAGGGACAACAACTCTTTGCAAAGTTTAGTAAAAATGACTTTTGGTTGAGAACCATGGATTTTCTTGGTCACATTGTTTTTGCTAAAAATATTGAGGTGGATCCTAAGAAGACGAATGTGGTTAAGAGTTCACATATACTTGTATCCCTTCAGATATTGTAAGTTTCTTGGATTTAGTTGGCCATTATAGAAGGTTTTTGAAGGGTTTTCTTCCATTGCTCTCCGTTGATGGCATTGAACCAAAAGAAAGTTAGGTTCTTATGGTCGGAAGCATTTGAGAAAAGTTTTTAAGAATTGAAGATAGACTTACCTCCCCTCCAGTGTTGGCTTTACCATAAGGGTAAGATGGGTTTGTAGTTTATTGTGATGCGTCAAGGGTTGGACTAGGGTGTGCTCTTATGCATTACAGCAAGATAATTGCTTATGACTCAAGGCAACTTATGGTCCATGAAAAGAACTATCCTACCCACGATTTGGAGCTAGCAATGGTTGTTTTTTCCTTAAAGATTTGAAGGCATTACTTACAAGTATCCATGTTTATGTCTTAACTGACCACAAGAGTTTGGAATATGTGCTCTAGAAAAGATACCTAAATCTTTGCCACAGTAGGTGGCTTGTGTTCTTAAAAGATTAGATATGAGTGTCTTCTATCACCCCGAAAAGGGGAATGTGGTGGCGGATGCTTTTAGTCGACTATCAATGGGTAGTGTTGCTCATGTTGAGGATGATAAGAAGGAGTTGGTTCGTGATGTTCATAGATTGGCATGACTGGGTGTTCGGTTGGTTGATTCTACTAAAGGTGGTGTTATGGTTCATAATTGTTCTAAATTGTAAATTTTGTCGGATGTGAAAGACAAACAAGGTCTTCATCCGATTTTTGTTGTAATGATGGAAATGGTACTTAAAATGTCTACTGAGGCTTCTCCCGAGGGGGATATAGTATGCTTCGATGTCAAGGTGTTTGTGTGTTCCCAATATTGATGATTTGAGGGGCAGAATTTTTCAGAAAACCACAGTTTTTGAAATTTCATCCACCCGAAAGCAACCAAGATGTACTGTGACTTGCGGGAGGTCTATTGGTGGAATAGGATGAACAAGGATATTGTGAAATTTTTGTCTATGTGTTGTAATTGACAACAAGTGATACTTGAGCATAAAAATTTGTGAGGTTTGTCCCGAGATATCATTATTCCTACTTTGAAGTGGAGAGATTTGGATATAGATTTTATTGTTAGCTAACCCCGCACCTGGTGGAAACATGACCCAATTTGGTTTATTGTGTATTGTATAAAGTCTGCCCATTTCATTTTCGTGAAGGTTTCTTATTCGGCGAAAGATCATGCTAAGTTATATCTATGGGAGATGGTTAGGTTACGTGAAGTGGCCCTATCTGTTATCTTCAATCGTGGTACCCAATATACTTCTCAAATTTGAAAATCTTTCCAAATGGGCCGTGGTACTCATGTTAAGCTAAATACTACCTTTCATCCTCAAAACGATGGAGAAGCGAAGTGTACTATGCAAACTTTGGAAGACATGTTGAGAGCTTGTGTGATTGACTTCAAGAGAAATTGTGATGATCGCTTGTCTTTGATTAAGTTTGCTTATAAAATTGGCAACATATATCCAAGCATTAGTATGGCTCCATTTGAGGCCCTTAATGGTAGAAGGTGTAGATATCCCATGGGTTGGTTTGAAGTAGGTAAGGTTGCTTTGATAGGTGATGACTTGTAGCGGAGATGATCATTATGTGTTGTATCAACATTCTGCATCAAATCCAATATTTCCGAAGAAGAGTAAGCACATTGAGATCGGTTATGTCTTTGTCAAATAAAGATACTCCCGAGAGATATTGTTGAAAAGATTGTGAAGTCCATTCATCGACTTAAAGATATATTCATCACACACTTACCGATCCTCGTATTAATTACATTTATAACAAGCTAAGTACATATAACTTGTATGTAATGCTTGAAGGAGAGTTTAAGAATAGGAATAGGAATAAGAACAAGAATGGTATATACAATCTCACTTAGATTAATAATGCAAATTAGAATAGAAATACTTTATAGAATCCTACTTATGAATTGTAACGTGGTATCCTAGTTGGGAAAGGAGTCTAATACAGGGTGTGTTTGGTATGAAGGAAATTTTTTTTTTAGAAAACGTTTTCCAATTTCTCATCTTTGGTTGGGAAGAATATTTTGGAAAATGTTTTCCAAAGCAACTCATTTTCCTCAAATTTAAGCAAAATTACTTCCCTTAAGAAAATTAGAGAAAACATTTTCCAAAACTTTCCTCTAACTTAAAATTAGAATTTTTTTTGTTGAAAAAAACAATCTTTTTGTTGAAAAAATAAACTTTTTAGACAAAAATGTAAATTTAAAGCCTATTTTTTTAAAAAATTTTCAACTTCAATATAAGCCAAGAACTAAAAAATATCCAAGGGGTTTGACCCTAGTATGACTATGCCTCAATCACAAACGTATAATGCTAAAAAATGTTCAAGTTCATAGATTGAGCAGCGGGTCAAGTTACAAATTGACCATAGACAGTATGTGAGTCACCAGAATGTCACTTGAGATTAAAACCATCTCAGAATACTGTATATGTCATATTCCAGATGTTAGAATCAACAATAATCACTATCTCAATCCCAAACATGATTGTGATTGACAAATCAGTCCTACATATTTACTTCAAGCATCATCAACAAGTAGACTACAGACAACTGATCATTGAGACACATTACTTTTGGACGAAAACTTTCCTGGAACATTTAATATTATACCTAGCTGTTAGTACCAGAAATACTATGCCTCATGAGAGTTTTACTTCATAGCATTATCAGCAGATGGACTACAGGCAAGAGATCCCAGAGTGACGGGGACGTGTTACTTTGGATGAAATGGTGATCCAGGAGGAGCCATCAAACCAAGTGTTTGCCTTACCTTCATCTGACGTCCACTTGGTGCATATTCCTTGCTGAAGCTATTGCCTGAATGGAATGTCAACAATTGCAGAGTTACATAATTATATTGCAAACTACTAGAAGATTAAATATAGCAATAACATGTGGTCATGATTCCAAGCCACTTAAGACGTGCATTGTCCAATTCGTCTACTTCTCATTTTCTGTGAGATGTCATTCAATTATGTTAAACGCAGAGAATAAGCTGATCAATATATCATAATGGTAATACATCGCAAATGAAAAAATGGAAAGGACAAGATTTATGAATTAGTTGTTGCATTTGTGTTTTTGCCCCTTCCTGTTATCCACTTGTGGAAGGCCCACGGCTGCTATTAGAATAAGAGGCACAACTTCTATTGAATGACCTTCAGAGGTAGAAGATGTTCACACCCAGAAGTAGGGTGAGTTTTTGACTAGTTTTCTTTTTGATTTTAGAAAAAGTTTTACTTGACTTGGAAACTATCATAAGAGCAGCGCCTTCCCTTGCACTTTGATTACCTTCTTAGCACATCTTATAAGAAAATTTTACGTAGATTTTCTGCTATCTTTCATTCAAAAGAGCCATTACTGAAGTATAGTCAAGATTCCCTCCCGTTCACAAAAATGAGAAGGAACACAAATTTACTAGAACTTGAACCAAGCATTGGTAGACAGTTCTGAGTGAGGATTAAACTTACGGAAGTTGAGGGTGTCATGTGCAGAATTTTCTTGTTTCATTTGCCTTGAGATGCACCGGTGCTGAGTTTTTCTGCTAAAAAAGAAATATCAATGATGATTGAAAATCTTAAAGGCACCATGGTGGACCAAGTTGTTTACTCAAGAGACTAATAATTTCTTGTAATCGATGAAATTCAGTTAATCTTACATAGAAGATGAGTTCATAGAGGCAATAATAACTGCATGTTATGCTCGTATTTCATTGAGTTTTAGTTAAGTTATATGCTTTATGATGGGAAGGGATAAATGTTTGGTTTGATGTTTACAACAACATACCCAATGTTATCCACAAGTGAGGCCTATGAAGGGTACCCTACCTTTTGAAGATCAAGATGTGGTTTCTGATAGACCCGCGGCTCAAGAAGGATCTAAATACTTGGTTTGATGTTTGGGCTATCAAATTATGTGTCTGAGGAGGTTGGGATTGAAATAAAGGTATTTGACAATTAATGGACTCTCAGGAAGAAGAAAAGTTGGGAAACAAAACAAGGGGTGCAGATTTTGACTATTCAAACAAGTCTTACCTTCAAAAGCTTGCAACTCTCAGTAGATAAACAATTTATCCATCACTTCTAAAGGAAACTTCTAACCGTTGAAATCCTGTTTTCAACGACTTAAAAAGTTTTTTGAAATTTTCCTGCACAAAGTAATGAAGATTCTTCCAAAGGTGCACACATAATAAGGGGTTTGAGCCTGGCACCAAATGCCTTCTTGGCTAAGGAAGATTCTTTAGATGCTTCATACCAAGAACCAGAAAAAATGAAGCCAGGCACAAAGCTTCCAAGAGACGAGGCATATTTAAACCATTCCAATAAGGCCATAGACCTGCATTTTATAATTCCCTGCCCTTACAAAGCTTCCACACAACTCCCCAACAAGGTAAATTTAAAATCATCAACTGTTGGGAAGCCTAGGTTATATAACTGATTCATGTGTAGCATTTTGATGAATGACAAATTGTTTATGAGAACTAGGCTCACCGACAGGACAGGAGCAGGAAAACCATTCTAGGTACGAAGGGTTATTTAAGGTAATGATTAAACGGGATTTTACCGAATCATTAGACTCAAATTCATGAATTTCTTCCATATTTTTATGCTAATTGAGGTGATATTAGGCTCTAGTTCTCATGTATGCAGACATTCTTTACAAAAAGCACTTTTGATGGATTTGAAGGTAAAAATCACGAAAGGACACCAGTGAAGGAACTGGAATCCCGCAGGAACCAACAGGCGTCTCACCGGCTAAATGCTAGCCTGAAAGGAGCAAAGTTGCCACAGTACCGTCGCTGCAATTGGTTGTGGTACAATGCTTGATCGGCAACTCGCCGATTCCAGCGCAGATGCTCCTGTGAGAACTAAGGCTCGTAATCGGACCGGTTTTGCCGGTACCGGGAGGAACTACTGGAACCAGTTTTACCAAAACTTCAGGGAAATTCCAGCCCGGTCCTATAGCTACCAATTTGGACCGGTACCTGTACCGGAATTGGGTTCAACCGGTTCGTACGTTCGGTAATTTTTTTAGTAATTGTTACTTTATATATATATATATATATATATATATATAATTATTATGTTTTAATATTATTAAATTAAATAATATATAGTTATATCATTTAATTTTTCATTAAAACAATTAATTAAATTATTAATATTTCTTAACTAAATCTTTAAATTTTTATAAAACTTCGATTTGAAATTTTAAAGTTAAATCTTTAAACGTTAAACTTTTTGTAAGCTTTATCTTTAAATCCAATTTAAATTATAAATTATAAATTCAGTTTTAAACTTTAAACTTTAAAATTCAATTGTATATTAGTCTAATATTAAAATAGTGGAAAATTAAATTTATAAAATGACAAGCATTAAATATAAGAGATTATTTTTTTTAAAAAAATCAAGGCTAATAGTCGTATATTTATTTAAAGAAATAAATTATACAAATAGAAATACGAGAAAGAGTACATAATCTACGCAGTTACCTTCTAGGGAGGGTTTTGTTTGAACTAGGTATTGAATATTGTACTAATAATTAAATTTTTTTCAAATTGTTTTTGTAAAAATTTGTATCATTTCAAAAGAAACATTATTTGGAACTTGTATTTGTCGTTCTCTGCATTCATTATCACTATTACCACAAAATACTTCATCTATTTCTTATTTTATTTGGATACTTAATTGTGACAGTCCAATATTTCTTTTTCGTCACTGACTCAATCTTTAAACACTGTTATTTTCAAATTGTCCTTTGCTAATGAATATTAATGATCTACAATCATAAATCTCGTTTCGCTGAAGGCTTGCTTCGAAGGTGTTGCTGATGCTTGAATCGCTAGTACATCTCGAACAACCCTACTAAGGTTCAGAAATTATGTTTCACGATTCTTCCACCATACTAATAATTTGAGTCTAAGGTTGTCCTTGATCATTCCTAATCTTCTCTCATGCTTGAAAAAATCCAAATCATTAACGGTAGATGATTTAAAATCAAGATAATCATCCATAAACTCATTAAATCATCATTTTCAAGCCTACGAGATGGAGGTACAACTATTGAAACAGTGTTTTCTATAGCTTTATATATGTATTATACAAATCTCTAGATTCTTTTATTATGCTTCTTTACAATCTATAACACTAGAAGTTTATCAACTTCAATTTCTAAATTTTCATAAAAGTTTTCAACTATTCTGTCAACACGTTTTAATTAGTAATTTGGATTGGATAAAGTAACTGCCACAGATTTGAGAAATAGGGGCGGAAAATATTTTTTGAATTTTTCAATCAAAAAAACAAGTGGTGAAATAGCAAAATTATGTTGTATTAAAACAGAAGAAATAGTTGAACAATATTGACCAGATATAGCATTTGTTGCTTTATAAAAAAACACTTAATCAATAAGTTCTTTTATATTTTCCCAATTTTCATAGTTAATTCTTTAATTTGGATTCGCATTATGAGCATTAAAAGTAATTGTATTAACTCTTGATAAACAGAAGCGACTTCATGCATTTCAAATAAAGAATTTCATATAGTGCATACTTCTTTTGGAACTTTTCTTTATGTAAGCCCACATTCATTACAACGATTTTAAATTCTGTAGTTGTAGTCTTTATTTTAACTTTAAAAATTCAATTAGAAACAATTCTAAATTTTTCACATGAATTTTCCAATCGAGAAATACCATCTTTTACTATCAATTTATAAACATGTGTCGCATACTAAATATGAAAAGAATCTTTATCAATTGGACATAGTCAGCATTTTTTAAAATAATCAATTATTTTTAAATTATTAGAAGTATTTTCTAGAGTGACACTCATTATATTACCACATGTTTCATAAAATTATAAAATAGTGCCTATTTTTTTAGGGGTGTGAATTGGTCAGTTTGGTTCGATTTTATATATTATCGATTCGGTTTATCGGTTTTTGGTTTTTAAACATGCTAACCCAAAAACAAACCAATAAGATATTCTTTATCCATTTTAGGTGTATAAATTTTTTTATCATTATCGGTTCGATTTTAGTTTACCTAATAAGAAATGTCCATAAAATATTATGTCTTCTCACTTTTCTAAATGTTTTGATATACTAAAACAAGAAAGATAATGAGAAGTTGCATCAATAAGAGAAAATATAATAGGAAGGTTATAATTACATGTTGCCACCAAAACATAGTATGAAATTTTTCATGTTAATCAAATTACGGACCTTTACTAATTTGCAAATGCTAAAACTTAGCATTACAAACTAAAACTAAAATAAAATAGTTCAACAACACTAAAACTAAAACTAAAATCAAATAGCTGCAATTGTGAACCTCTTACATTAATCTTTAGGTTTTGAGTGAACAGTAAAAACTAGCAAATTGGCCTACGGTGAAGTTGGTAGAGTACTAATAATTTGATATAGTTATAGTGTCTAATTATACATTAAATTATTAATATTTAATAATATTGGTCATGACATAAAAGAAGTTTCATCAACATGAGTATAATCATCAATGTTAATTCTAAATCTAGTTAGCAAATGTTTAGAACTAGAACTACAAGTTCTTCCTTGATTTTTTTTTGAGACATTTGTCTTTTACCCCCTTTTCTTTTTGAATTGATTTTTAAGTTTAAAATATTAAATATTGAGAGAGAAAACAGGAAGATAACATCACAAAAAAATAAGGTAACTTAATAAATAAACAAATAAATTAATTAAAATTGGAACAAATGTACCGAACATCTACATAAAAAGTAGATGCATAACCAAAAGTCAAAATTGAGAGTTGTCAATTGAAGCTAACAATTTAATTCAAAAAGACCTCCGAAATCCGAACTCCAAGTCAATAGCACAAAACAACAACTATGAGAGATTGAAAATTGAGAGATTTTGTAAGATGTTAATGAAATAGTTTATGAATTTGTGAGCTAAATGAAAGAAAATAGGGTATATTTATAGTGTTAAGGGTTAGAGAGCGGTAAGGGATATTGTAGAGGGTGGGGGGCTAATCTTTAGTCGTTATTGGGACCTACCCTAACAACTGGAAGGCCCAAATAGCTATTAGCCTGTTACAAATAGAAAAATTACCGTTTTATCGAACTGGAATCGGGTCTACCAAACCGGATCAACCGGGTAATAACCCGGGTTCCATTTCGGTACATGTACTGCTACCCTATCGGACCAATTCATTACGGTTCAATCGGTACCAAATATACCAGAACTGGAACCAGACCGAAATCAGACTGGATCGGGCAAAAATCTATCCCTTTACCAGCCTTAGTGAGATAAACTGAAGGTTAAAGCTGAGAAGCGATTGGCGCTCCGCATTCCTGGATCAGCGTTCTGCCGGTCCACTACAAGTTCACACACAAAAGTTGGAAGGTCAAAAATGCAACTATGGAAAAATTAGTGCTTCCTTTGGAATAATCCAAGCATAAGATAGAGATTTAAGTAACTATGTACCCTTATCTTCTTCCTAATTAGAGATAGGATAAAGGGTTCTGATTTTGGTTGAAAAATATTCAGAGAGCATAGTGAAAAACTTCTTAGCTTATAGAGAAGTAAACCTATTCAACTCAGGTTTCATACCTCCAATAAAACAGTTAATAGCATTTTCTTGTGAAAATTTCACCCTTGTCAAGTTTCTCTCAAACACTCATTGATAATCCTTTGCTTGATCTTTTTGATTTCCTCCATCGGATCATCAAAATAAGTATCGAATCTTTCAACTAATTCCCTCACATAGTCACCCCAATTGGGTGGTTGTACGTGTGGTCTATATCTTAAGAATGGCTAATGCCATTAGATGGCCTCCCCTTCCAATTGCAAGGTTGGAACTGTAACTTTCTCATCATGACCAACATTCTCCATGGAAAGAATTGATCAATTTTGAACAACCATGACCTAAGATCGTCCCACCAAAACCTCAAGAACTTCATTCATGACCACTTATTGAAGTTCAATTGGGAATTATTACTTGTGCGAGGACTTCTTTCTCTTTCCTTAGGAACCCGTAAACCATCATTCCGTCACAAGACCTCATGTCCCAATGGAACACTACTGATATACCGTTGTTTCACGGTATTATTAATACTTTTTCCTTAAGTTTAGTGTGTCCAAAAGCTTTTTTGTGCTAATTTTTATATAAGTTTCTCTTTATTTGCAGGAAATCTGTCCAAAGATGAATGCGGAGATTTTGAGCGAAGAAATGCAGAAGAGACCACCTACGGAGCTTGTGACGGTTTGTCGTGCTTGTGACGGTCCGTAGGTGGAAGCGTAGTGCAGCTGCTGAAGGAAGATGGGGAAGTTTGACCAAGTGTGGGGTTATGGAGTCCATGACGGTCCGTCGTGTCTATGACGGTCCGTCCTGCAGGTTCGTCATGAAGTTCAGAGAAGTAATCCCAGTACCCATATTCCAAGAGTTTAAGTGTTTTGGAACAAAGACCCTCGACGGACCGTCGTGTCTATGACGATCCATCATACTTGCCGTCGAGGGTAATGAAGAGAGCAGCAGAAGAAA
>NC_028643.1:40862385-40862755 GCF_001406875.1 Solanum pennellii | reverse complement strand
ACGACCGCTTTACTTCTTATTTGAGAAGTAAGTTTGAGCGTATCAAATTTTGGCGCCGCTGCCGGGGAAAGTAGCTTTTAGATTAACTTAAACTTATTACTATAGTTTAGTTGATATTTTCTTGATTTTACTTTGTTTTATTGTTTTTAATTTGTGCAGAACCAACCTCCTTGTATGCCAAATACACGGAGCGGAAGAGAACCCTTATTTCCCTATGATCACGAATTAGATCGTACACTACGCAACATGAATCGAAACTTAGGAATCAATGATGATGATCCAAACCAGAACATCCCAGATCCGGTTGATGTTCATGGTCAGTTGTTACCCGATGCTCCGGGTGAACACCAACAGAGGGGACAAAATCCCG
>NC_028643.1:40860350-40862156 GCF_001406875.1 Solanum pennellii | reverse complement strand
GGGAGAGGCTGCTATATGGTTCACTGAGCTCCCTTATAACTCAATTTTCACTTGGAACCAACTAAGGGATGTCTTCTTAGCACGCTACTATCCGTTCTTCAAGAAACTAAACCATAAAGACAGAGTGAACAACTTTGTGGAACTACCAGGAGATTCAGTTAGTAGTTCTTGGGATAGATTCACCTCGTTCCTTAGAAGTGTCCCAAATCACCGTATAGATGATGAGTCACTGAAGGAATACTTCTATCGTGGACAGGATGATAATAATAAAGTGGTGTTGGACACTATAGCAGGTGGATCTTATGGGGAGTGTCCTTATGCTGAGATTGCTGAAAAATTAGTGAAAATCTCCCGGAATAATAAAGCTTGGAGTACTAGGAAGTCAGATACCGGGAGAAACACCTTCGCAGTGCAGTCCACTCACAACCCAGCCACAGATGAGATTCGTGAAGAAATGGCTCAGATGAGAACTGAGCTTGGGTTGGTACTAAAACATGTCACTAGGGGTGCAGAAAAGATAAATGCAGTCAACTACTTGTCGAAACCACCGCCACCTAATGATGAATGCTATTATGCGGAGGACACCTATACACCCAAGGCTCAAATCATGATAATTGGCGCCAAGGTCAAGGGAACCAAGGTCGGATCTATGGTAACTACAACCGTGAGGGTCATTATGTCCGGGATGGAAACTACAACCGCGACAACAACTTCAACAGGGGTAACTACGGTAACAGAAATGATAGGAATGGGCCCTATGTCCCTCCTCAAAATCGGGAAGTTACTCCTAGGGATGGTGGAGATAGTATGGCGCGAGTTGAGGATATGTTGCACAAAATGTGAGGAGGTTCGATGCTAGTGATGAGCACATTAAAGAGTTAAGGTGTGATTTAGCAAGAATTGGGCAAAAAGTCGATACACATGCAATATCGATTAAGCAGATCGAGTTGCAAATGGCCCAATTATCTACGACAGTGAACACACGTCAACCGGGCACTCTTCCTAGAAACACTGTCCAAAATCCAAAAAATGATGTGCACTGTATGGCAATCACTATTCGGGGTGGTAAGCAAACCATTGACCCACCTATGCCGTCTAATGAGGAAAAGATGAGAAAGGATGATGATAAGGTGGTAAAGGGTAGTGGTGAAGCAGAAGAGAGCACTAGAAAAGATGCAAAAGTCCCTATGAAGGTAATTCCCATGCCTAGACCACCACCACCCTTCTCTCAGAGATTAGTGAAAAAGACCGAGGATGGTAAATATCAGTGTTTTATAACAATGCTGAAGCAGCTTTCTATCAATGTCCTTTAGGTAGAAGCTCTTGAACAAATGCCTGGTTATGCCAAGTTTATGAAAGATCTGGTTACAAAGAAAAGATCGGTCACTTTCGAGGATGATTATAGACTGCAGCATTGTAGTGCTATTGCTACAAGATCTCTCGTGCAAAAGAAAGAAGATCCGGGTGCATTCACTATTCCTTGTACGGTCGGGTCATTACATTTTGCGAAAGCATTATGTGATCTGGGGGAAAGCATAAATCTCATGCCCCTCTCGATTTACAAGAAGTTGGGTTTGGAGTGACCCAAAACCCACTGCGATGCGGCTACTGATGGCTGATCGAACAGTGAAAAGGCCTATAGGGATACTCCATGATGTGCTAGTAAAAGTGGAGTCATTCATATTTCCGGCAGATTTTGTTATTCTTGATTGTGAAGTCGATTTTGAAGTGCCTATTATTCTTGGGAGGCCATTCCTTGCTACAGGTAGAGCCTTAGTTGATATGGAAAAGGGGCAGATGAAATTT
>NC_028643.1:40856539-40858747 GCF_001406875.1 Solanum pennellii | reverse complement strand
TCAACCGATCATTGTTCCCCCAAAATTCTCCAAAGCCCTAAAAGTTATCATCTACTAGTCGGAGTTGCTGCTGTGGGTGTCTTCTTGATCACCAAGTACTTTTCCATCTTGTTTTTCTCCAATTCTCAGGTATGTGTCTCTAATTTCTACTCATTTATCTTGCATTTTTGTTTATCAATTAGTTTTAGCCTAGTTCTTATTGATATGTTCATTTCTTTTATATAAAATTCTGTCTAACCTAGGTTAAAAATCTTCGAAATTTCCGTGTTTACAACCCTAGACATAGGTGCTTTTGCATTGCTAGTTTACTAGGTATTTGGGTTAGACAAATGTAGGTCCAAAACACTAAAAATTCGATTTGGGTCATCGGGGATGAATGGGGTACCCCCAGTTCTGTCACTGATCTACAGAACGAGACCCCAATGATGGACCGTCGTACCCACGACGAACCGTCGTATGGTCCGTTCCAAAAGCCCTAACACCCCACTGTCCAATTTTATGCAAGTGTCCTCAAACGGACATATGCGACGGACCTTCATACCCACGACGGTCCGTCCTGCACAACCGTTCTGGTTGTCAGAGACCCTGTATCTAAGGGTCTCTCTCGATTTTTCTGTTTCCTCAAACGGACAAGTACGACGGACCGTCATACCCACGACGGTCCGTCCTGCATGACCGTTATGATGGTCAGAGACCCCTCTCCTAAGGGTCCCCATATTTTTTTCAAGTGTCCTCTGACGGACACCTACGACGGACCGTCGTACCTGTGACGGTCCGTCCTGCACATACCGTCATACTTGTCAGAGACTCTCCTTCAGGGTTCTCCATATATACATAGTCTAAGTAAGACACGACGGACCCCATGACGGTCCGTCATAGTCACGACGAGCCGTCACCAGGCCCGTCGTGTGTCACTGTTACTATAGTATTGTCATTTTATTTTAATTTTTATGTGTGGTTTTGTTTGTCTTGTTTGCTACTTCTCGTACTAATATAGATCCTTTACAGGTCCTATATACTATGGCACCTAAACAAGATCGAGTGTATGCACGCGGGCGATCGAAGTCTGTCGCCCCGTCTGCCCGCATGGTCATTGGCTCTGATGATGAGCGTGACCCCGAGTACGTGCCCCCAGGAACTTCCACCCCTTCCCGTGCTTCACGTGCCACCAGAGCCACACCCAAAAAAGGTGGTGTCCGGCGTAGTCACTGCCTCCCAGTCTGATGAGGAGCGCACACTGACCGGCACACCTTATGGGTCATCCACGAATGAAGAAGGAGCATCTGGATCCTTAGGAGTTTCGTGGTCGGAGGAAGCCTCCGGCTCTGCTGAGGTTCCATCACCCGCCACCGCTGCAGCGTCGGCCTCGTCTGATGAGGCTAACAGTTCGGAATCCACATCAGGTTCACCAGCTCATGCTCTCACCCCGGCTACTGACCAGCCCAACTGGTGGTGTGTCGACGGGCAATTTCTAGTCTACTCCGACGCCAAGTTCCTGAATGACAAAGGAGTTATGACTCGAACACTCACATTGGAGCGGCGGGTCCTTACAGGGAGTCTCCCGACGATGCCTAAGATCCACAATCTCTTCACCAGACATCGCCTGGAGTGGACAGCACGTCTGTCGGGACGTTATAGTGAAGAAATGGTCCGAGAGTTCTATGCATCCTACGTGGCGACTCTCCGATCAAAGATTGATAGGCGAGCTGCCCCCGCCAAATAGGCCCCACTGGACCAGGTCTGAGACGGGGCGTTCAGGTCGATATTTCCCTGCCTGCCATCCGCCGGTTTCTATATGGCGAGGGTGTTGATGCTACTCGGACCCCTCTCACTGCCGAGTTTGACTACCGATGGAAGCTTGTTAAAGATGGCCAGTTCCTGCGCGAGCCATCGCTGAGAGAGACCACCAAGAGGTGGATGGCCCTGCACCTGTCAGTTGATGGAGAGGGTGCCGACTGGGTGACCGAGCCAAAGGGGGCCATCAAGAAGGCCAACCTAACTTTCACGGCGAAGTTCTTGTGGTTGATTGTCCGCCACTGCCTTTCCCCCACAGCCGCTGATAATATCGTTACATGGGATCGAGCAGTATTGATGGCGACGATGATAGCCAGGTTCGAGGTGGATTTTGCGTGGCTTCTACACGCAGTCATGCACGAGAGGGCTTTTAAGGTCACAACTACTTACCCTTTCCCGTGCATGATCTTTTCT
>NC_028643.1:40826367-40854404 GCF_001406875.1 Solanum pennellii | reverse complement strand
GTCAGAGAAGTAATCCCAATACATAACTTATCACTTTGCATGCAAGATACTAGAAAAGAATTGTTATAGTTAGAATTGTCAAGTTATGAACCTGTGGGGAACACGTAAACCCTAGTTATTTTGATTAATTGATTAAACTCCAACATTCAAAGCTGTTAAGTGTCTCTTTCAATTTCGTTAGTTATTTTCATTCATTTAGAAATAGAAACCCCCCTTTTATTGTTTTTACTTTCCAAGGAAGTAATTGACTAAACAAAAGTAATAATAGATTGAAGTTAAGTCTAAACTATTTTCCTCGTGGGAACGATCCCAACCTCACTAGTTGGGTTATTTACTTGACACGACCGCTTTACTTCTTATTTGAGAAGTAAGTTTGAGCGTATCAACTACCCCTACGATTGTCTACTGAAATTTGACTCGTCAATTCCATCACTTCATGATCTAATTTCTCCAAGGATGAGATCTTAACAGCTAAATTCCCCATCTCTGTTACCAGATTTTGCATCATATCCCATAAATCCCCCCCCACACACACACACACACAAGGGCGTGTCATGGGTCATGGACGGCAAGATCATTGAAGCCAATCAGAGTTGGAAAGAAGCAGGAATGCAGTCTAAGAGTAGAGTGATGGAGTGTAAAGAGAGATGGAGAATTTTCCTTCCTATCATTTGTTGCTACTGTCTTTTTGGAGTATTCAGTTATACTGCAATGACAATATTCCCCTAATTGATGTACTAGACTCAATTTAGGATAAGATAGTTGGATTTAGGGGTTTTCATGGTTTTGTTTGGATCGTTTGTTGGTTAAGACCAAAATCAAACCAATTTAGTCCATAGTACTAAGCCATATTTACAATAAGTTCATCAAATCCAGCTAGGGTTATTCATGATTATGGTTTAAAAAAAAACAAAGTAAACCGTAATCCGAACCAAACTGATTAAAAAACAAATATTTTATAAGGTTTTGTCTTTACTAAAAATATCACAAAAATATCAATTAGATTTAAAAAAGCTCTCAGGCACAGTTCCCAAAACCCTCATCTCTCCTACTTTTTAGGAGGGAGGTTGAAGCTTCTTTCCGGCGTCCTTTCAACCGGAAATCTTCCATTAACCTTAATCTACCACAGTTTGTGGTAGGTTTCCACCTCCCATTTCCTTTCATATCAGCTTGGGGTTTTTAAGACTTTGTATACAAGATGGAAGAAGATTGAATTTACTTCAATGCAGGTTTCAAGTCTTTTGATATTACTAGACGGACAGTGGGAAGAGACACGTGGTTTAAATGGGTGGAGCGCAGTTGAAAGATGATGACAAGGTACGATATGAGTCTGAAGATATTGAGATGAATCTGCAACATCCTCAAAGAAGCATCCAAAGATGAGAAGATCATGTCTAGAAGGTGGAAGACGATGGAAAATCAATCTGAATATTTCTGCACAAGAAAGTCAAATGAGTATGGCAGATATATGAGCATCCTTACACTTCATGGTTTAAAGAGAACAATCATTATTATCCCTGAATTAGCCGTAGGGGCAGGTTGGAAAGAGATAGTATTTAAGATAGAAAATTTCATTCAATTCTCCAATCATATGTCATTGGCTGAACAACCAAGATTTATCAGAGAATATTTACCCTATGCTAGGGTGGCTGGGGAGAGTAAATGGCATTCAAACCTTCAAGACTCAACAGTGATAGCTGGTAAAGGCGACATCAGAATTAGTTTACCTCCTGGAGTGAAGGATACTAGGTTGTACAAAAGGTGTCTGGTGGCATCTTTCGAAGAAGGAGAAATTGAGATCCCGTCACTATCAGACATCAGGAAGTGGTCCTCGATTTCGTAGAAAGATGTATTTGGGATTAATATTTATGAGACGTCAAACAAGATGTTTCTTTTTGAATTTCCAAATAGGATTATGCAAGAACATATAATTCAGAGGGAATGGATTGTTCATGTACTAAGTGTATGTGTTTATTGACACATGTATGACCTTAAAATATTTATTACTTCAGAGCAGAAAAACCAAAAATATTGAACCAAACTTACAATAACAAACCAACGGTTATAAGCAATAAGTAATATACAAAGTTACATGTTTCAAAAAAAAATGACATTGAGGACAATTGGGATCCAATAGGTAGGAGGGAGACAAATGTAAACTACTTCAAATATGGTATGGGCTTTTTTGACCTGTTTTTGGTAATAGTATTAGGGCCAATACATGAACATCTTCTTTGCTTTCTCATGATTCAAACCTCTTTCCCTCTCTTAAGAAAGTTTATTATTTCTCCTCCCTCTACTATTTATTATTACATGGGAAGTAATTGTTGATCTTTAGACTTATACTAGTCTACTTTAAAGCCATATCTGGACTACATATAAATTGGAACAAAAGCCATTGGTATCCAATTAATGTGGTCTCGGATATGGAACACCTCTCAGACCTTGGGATGATTGATACGTACTCTGCCATCAGTATACTTGGGCATGTCTTTGGGGGTAAAGTATGGATCCATAGACCATTTGGAACCCAATATTGGAGAAATGGGAAAAGAAACTAGACAGATGGAGATCACAATACCTCTCTTTGGGAGGTAGATTAACTCCAATAAACTTTATTCTAGATACCCTCCCTACATATATGTTATCTATCTTCCATATTCATCAGTCAGTAGTTCAGTAGTTCAGAGGTTGGACAAAATTAGAAGTAACTTCTTGTGGCATGGAAATAAGGAAAGAAAATTCATTCCCTTAGTCAAGTAGAAGAACATCATCAGAAGTCATCCAAGGTGGATTAGGTATCAAGAATCTTGAAAACCTTAACAAAGCTCTTAAGGTGAAATGGTTATGGAGTAAATGGGTAACCGAAGAGGTAAACACCCCCAATGGAATTAGCCTTTGGAAATCCATCAGAATATTTTGGCCTTTCCCAGTAATCAATCAACTGTCATGGTAAAAATGACAGAAAACCCAGTTTTTGATTTGATAAATGGATGGGCGGTATGAGCCTCAAATATGGTTTTCCTGACATCTTTACATTGGCTAAACACAAAAATAATATTGTCACTTAAATATGGACACAACAAGGCTGGAATCTGATCCTTAGAAGAAATCTAAATAACTGGAAATTCCCAGAATACTTGAACTGTATAAGGTTCTAGACAGGTATAAAAACAGGTGAGATTATTTATGGTGGTAGGGGCACAACAAAGGTAGTTACAAGGTGAAATAAGGATACAAACAGATAAGTCTTTGTGGCATTCAAGACTTCAAATGGCCTTCGAAGCAAATCTGGAGGATCAAAGGGCCACAGAAAGTGGCATGAGCCTCAAATATTGTTTTCCCAACATCTTTACATTGGATAAACACAGACAGAAGACTGTCGCTTAAATGTGGACACAATAAGGCTGGAATCTGATCGTTAGAAGAAATCTGAATGACTGGGAAATTCCCAAAATACTTGAATTGTATAACAAGGTATAAAAACGGTGAGGATTATTTATGGTAGTAAGGGCATAACAAAGGTGTTACAAGGTTAAAGAAGGACACAAACAGACAAGTCTTGGTGGCTTTCAAGACTTCAAATGGCCTTGGAAGCAAATCTGGAGGATCAAAGTGCCACACAAGTGGCATGCTTTACATGGCTACTAATCAATGAAGCAGTTTTGACACTAGATAAAGTGGCCAAGAGAGGAATATCTTTATGCAACAGGTGTTCCTTATGTGGTAAGGCTAATGAGACAGTGAGACATCTCTTCTTACATTGCAACTTCACTGAGAAGTTGTGGCAGATTTTTATTAATGCATATCTAGGAGTATGCCTAGCAAGATTGATGAGACTCTGTTCAGTTGGGAGATGGCTGGAGTTGGGGCTACAAATAGAGAAAGATGAAGGATGATCCCTGCTTGTATTTGGTGGACTATATGGAGGGAGAGAAACAATAGGTGTTTTGAGAATTGGAACAACCTGCAAGAAGTAAAGCTTAAAAATATTTGGTTGTTTTGCTTTTGGTGTAAAAATGTCTACTCCAATTAAACTGAGTCAAACTGGATGTTCTAGGGTCCATTTAGATTCGGTTCAGTTTTTGGATGGATTATACTTCTTTTCTGCTTTTGTAAATATGGTTTTTGAGTACTACCTAAGTACTACATGAAATTCAAATATTACTAGTAAAAAAAAGGAGACTACAGACTGAATCATATATTATTATAAATGAGAAGCTCTCACCTTAAAAGTTGAATTACCATTTTGCTCCTCCACCAAATTAAAATAAATTAATTTATTTTTTAAATACTAATATTTAATTACATAATGATAGAATATGAAGTCCAACAACTACACTTTAATGTTTTAGTTATGACATTACCATTATAATTAATTAGGTTGAATTAAATTATAGTAGAAAACAATAATGTATGTAACTCTTCAAATTTTGTGATTCTTTGAATTTTGAAATTAACATAAATTTATCTATCATGAAACAATAATGTATAAAACTCTTCATATTCTGTGATTCTTTGAATTTTCAAACTAAAATAAATTTATCTACCGTGATTCAATATGCACCATTAAAAAATTTTGTAGGTGAAAAGACAGTCAAATATCACTATAAATACCTGTTAATTGCTTCCTAGGTCATCACATTCTTTTCTTTTCTATCATCTACAATTCTATTTTCTTCTTCTTAGATTTATGATATAAATACAAGTTGTTAAGAAGCTAACTGAGGAGAAGAACAAATAGCTTCATTCTGAATTTAGAATAGAAGCTTTCTCAGAATATAGTTCAACTGTTAATTAACAGTATAAGATATGACTTGTATATTTCTTCAGATCTTTCTTATATTAGATTATGATTTTATGTTTTTCTTTTTCATTTTGGAGTTACGGTATGGTTGTCCAAAATGGATTGATATGCAACCCATATTTTTATGTAATTATATATTATTTTGAATTGTTATGAAAAGAAAAATTCCTTATTTTCGTGTTATTATTTTTTTTAAGTGTTATTTAATTACAAATTTTCTATTAATACGTGATGAGTTTGATAATATTTTTTTAATAATAATGATATATATATATATATATATATATATATATATATATTCGTGACATTGACGTGCAAAACACTTGTCAAGAACTAGTTTCTTAAACAACAACAAACAAAATGCAAATTAAAAAAAGTTTGTTTAGAAATTTTATACAAGTTTTATACGAACCAATAAAATTTTGGTATAACCGTATAAATANTATATATATATATATATATACATATTAGCAATATTCACGTGCAAAGAACGTGTCGAGAACTAGTAGTCTAAAATAACTCAAAGGGATTAAGCCAAAGTATACTCTATCTGCTGTTGACTTAATTACATGGGCAACTTTACCACATTGCTAAGAATTTGAAGTTATTATATACTTGATGGTTCAAGATTTGAAAAGTGGTTTACTACGGAAGAGACGATATGCCAAAGTTCTGGCGACAAATCGATCAAGAAACTATATTATCAGTGTTTCATTTCTTAAAATTGGCGCTATGAGAGACAGATTCAAGAATGTACAACAGATACATGTGTAATAGAATCAATAGAAAAGGAAAAAAAAAAGTTATCTATGATATTGGATGCCTCATTTGTAGATGCTAAACTAACTCAAAATACCACAGAAAGTCTTAACTTCGTGGCAATTTAAAGATTATGCTTTCAGCTAATGCTATATTGGACGTCATTACAATTATGTCAAGTTATATGACAAAATCAAATGAAGCTCGTAGCATTAGATGGATTACCAATTTTCTTGGACATATTTAACCATATTTTAAAGCTGCTGCGGAGACTTAATAGTAAGATTAAGAAACCAAGGTGTTTCTAGTGTGAAAAGCAAAAAGCCGTATGAGAAAAAGGACCTAACCCTTAGATTGTATGTCTTCCATCTTCATTGCACCAGATTTGAGATGAAGAAGATCCTATAACAAAAATATCTTTCAGTAGGACAAACTACAAGCAAGAATCTAAGTAGCAGAGTCCTTGAGAGATGCAAACTACTTACATAAAAGTCTCATAATAAAGAAAGAGAATAACGCCTCACCTGCTTTAGAGCTTCATCTAGTATGTTAACATAAAGTTGTTAAAAATATCAAAGGACTCATTCATGAAAATTAGGTTTCACCATTAGAATGTACGGCGAGCTCACCTTCTCATATTCCAATTGAGATTTAATAGGATCCACATACAAACTGCAAATGATTTAAATGAAGTAGAACCTTTAAATGAAAATTGAAAAAAACAGATACCAAAGAGCTGGATTTTCTTACTATGTGTAGCTTCCATACAACCGAACAAGGACTTCACCAGCTACCTTTTTTGTGGGCTTTTTACTCCCACCTACAACCTTCTCATCAACAACCTGATGAAAAAAGGTAGAGACAAGAAAACTTCCAAATACTGCTTTAAACAGCTGGGTTTTATGATAAATATAACAAAACAGAAAATTTGAAACTGATTGCATCATTGAGAATCCCAATTCTCTAATACCTGACCAAGCCACAATTGACCATCGAGCTGGACCCATATCAAATTTCAAAAATCAACTTCCACGTTTGATTTATTCAATGCAGCATCCTCCCCAATTCCCCTTTCAACATAATTTCCATTTCTTGTTAATGATTTACTCTTCATTGCTTATCTTCAAAAGTTGCAACTGTCTCGCTTAAGAAATCAAGTATTTGAATGGAGCCTAATTCTTGCATAACTTGAAAATTCTTAGACAAAAGTTACATAACAAAAACAACTCAAATTGTTCCATTATATGTTATATATTTTGATTTGTGGATGACAAGATAAGTGCTACAAAAGAACATTGATTGTCACAAATTTTATATTACGAGTTGCTTGATGCATACTAGTTCTACTTTAAGGCATGTGTTGAGTTATGTTCAATGTGAAGTTTTGATGATTGACAAACATAACAAGTATTATACAAGACCCAATGTCAAAATATGTCACAAATAAGGAGCCAGTAGTGTTTACGATAGACAAACTGCTGAAACCAGACCCTTATCATGTCTATGAGAGAACTTGTAAGAGGAAACGTGAAACTAAAGAACAAGGAAGAACAACAATATTTAACGTGGTTCGGATCAAAATGATCCTACGTCCACCAAAGAACAACTGCACCAATATTAATTTCACTATACAAAGAATATAAGTGAAATACTACAAGAGAGAGAACACAATGCCTTAGAAGGTGAGAAGGCAAGTGAAAGGATGATTTGAAAATGAATTAAGAGCTACCTATTTATAGGAATAAATTCATCCTATTGATGTCATCCATGACATCGCTATGTGTCAAAATTGTCAAGGTTAAGATAGCAAACCATTTTATGGTTTGCCTAACTTTCACCTACCAAGATACAATCTTTGACTTGTATTTTGTACTAATTATCTTCCTACCAAATATTCATATTAATTCATCTTCCATTTAGTTTGATTCCACAAGAACCAAAACCAACTCTTTCAATCTCCACCTTGGTTTGTGTTCCAAGCATGCGTATAAACAACTCCGGCCAAAACTTCTAAGCTTACTGGGCAATCCCATTGTAAGAAACAAGAAGAATCAAACCTTTGTTGAACATACCAGCTCCACCTAGCAGTTGTTCTCTTAGAGTTGCATCATACTCCCGCCAAGTCCTTGCAGTGTGCAAACTTGGCAAGCGGGACTATTTTGGTCAACATGTCTGCAGCGTTATCGTCTGTGATAACCTTCTCAACCTTGATAGCTCCCTTTTCTACGACATCTCGAATAAAATGAAATCTGACATCAATGTGTTTGGTGCGCTCATGAAATCTTTGATTTTTAATCAAATGAATAGCACTTTGACTATCACATTTTAGAATTGATTTAAGCTGAGCTGAACTCAATTCTGCCACCAAACCTTTCAACCAGATAGCTTCTTTCACTGCCTCCGTTGCTGCCATATATTCTGCCTCTGTTGTAGACAAAGCGACAATCGACTGTAAAGTCGATTTCCAACTAACGGCACTGCCAACGAGAGTAAAGATGTATCCAGTTGTGGACCTCCTTCGATCAAGATCCCCTGCATAGTCAGAATCAACATAACCGAGAATTGAAATACCTTCACTTTTCCGAAAGGTTAGGCCAACATCAGGAGCTCCTTTGAGATATCTCAATATCCACTTGACAGCTTCCCAATGCCTTTTTCCTGGATTTGCCATGTACTTGCTTACTACACTTACAGATTGGGCAATATCTGGACGTGTGCATACCATAGCATACATAATGCTACCAACTGCACTCGCATAAGGAACCTTTGACATATGCTCCACCTCATCCATAGATTGAGGCATTTGTAACTCTGAAAGCTTGAAATGAGAAGCTAAAGGTGTACTTACAGGCTTGCTCATATCCATATTGAATCTTTCAAGAACTTTTCGGATGTACCTCTTCTGAGAAAGATGTACAACACCATTTTCTCTTGAAATTTCCATTCCAAGGATTTTCTTTGCAACTCCTAGATCCTTCATGTCAAATTCCTTGCTCAACAGTTTCTTCAAAATATTTATCTCTGTGATGTTGTTAGCAGCAATAAGCATATCATCAACATACAACAAAAGATAAATCATAGAGTTACCAGACATCTTCTTGTGATACACACAACTATCAAATGCACTCCTCGAAAATCCATGTGTAGTCATGAATGCATCAAACCTCTTGTACCACTGTCTAGGGGATTGCTTCAAACCATACAAAGACTTCTTCAGTTGGCATACATGGTCTTCTTTTCCTTCAGCTAGGAAACCTTCAGGCTGATCCATATAGATTGTCTCTTCTAGATCACCATGTAAAAAAGCAGTTTTGACATCAAGCTGTTGAAGCTCTAAATCAAATTGTGCAACCAATGCTAGCAGCACGCGAATTGAGCTATGTTTCACGACTGGAGAAAAGATCTCATTGTAGTCAATTCCCTCCTTCTGACTGAAACCCTTTGCAACCAATCTCGCCTTGAACCTAGCAGCTTCCACTTCTGGAATACCTTCTTTCTTTTTGTAGACCCATTTGCATCCAACTGTCCTCATCCCCTTTGGCCTTTTAACTAAGACCCATGTCTCATTTCTGTGAAGAGACTCCATCTCTTCCATCATGGCCAACTGCCATTGTGCAGCATCTTTGCAAGAAGTTGCTTCAATATACGAAGAGGGCTCGAGATCCTTAATCTCTTCTTCTGCAGCTACGAACGCTTGTGCAATCAGATTTTCTTGCTCTATAAGACGTTCCGGTTTCCGTATCCGCCTTTTGTCCCTTCCCTTCGCAATTGTGTATGGTTCATTGGAAGCAAGTTCTTCTGCATCTTTTGACTCATCACTTTGAGTCTCTTGATCCCGTTTCTTGGTAAGCTCCACCGGTAGCTCCACCTGCTCGTTGTTCTCATTTCTAGATAACTCCACAGAAACTTTACGAGGATCAAGTATAGAGGATTCATCAAAGGTAACATCTCTACTAACTACAAATTTGAGTAAAGACAAACACCATAGTTTGTACCCTTTTACTCCATCAACATACCCTACGAATATGGCCTTTTTAGCCCTTGGTTCAAGCTTACCTTCATTAACATGATAATAAGTTGGACACCCAAATATTCGCAAGTATGAATAGTTAGAGGGTTCACCTGACCAGACCTCATTCGGAGTCTTAAAGTCAATCGCTGATGCTGGAGACCGATTGACAATATGAGAAGCAGTATGAACTGCTTCAGCCCAAAATACTTTGGACATCTTAGCTTGTAAGAGCATACAACGAGCCTTCTCAAGAAGAGTTCTGTTCATTCTCTCGGCAACTCCATTCTGCTGTGGTGTGTGCCTGACCGTCTTATGCCTTGCGATCCCATGAACCTTGCAGAAATCATTGAACTCTTCACTGCAAAACTCCAAGCCATTGTCCGTGCGAAGATACTTGATTTTCCTCTCAATTTGATTTTCAACCAAAATCTTCCACTCTTTAAATGCTTCAAAAGCATCACCTTTTGTCTTCAGGAAACGCACCCAAACCTTTCGTGAAAAATCATCAATGAATGTGAGAAGATACCTCTTTCCTCCCTTTGATGGAAGCTTAGAGGGACCCCATAAATCTGAATGGATGTAGTCTAGCACCCCTCCCGTCTTGTGCTTGCCAGTGCTGAAGCTGACCTTTTTCTGCTTCCCTAAGACGCAGTGCTCACAAAATTCAAGTGTGCTGATCTTCTCACCATTCAAAAGGTTGCGGTTGCTCAACATCTCCAATCCTCGTGCGCTCATATGGCCTAGTCTCATGTGCCATAATTTTGCCTTGTCATCATTAGATAACTGCACTGTAGATGCATTTACAGAGCCAATAATGGTGCTTCCCGCAAGTGTGTAGAGGCCATCCTCCAGCTTGGCCTTCAACATGACTAAAGACCCTTTAGTCACTTTCATAGTTCCTCCTTCACTCATGTACTTATAGCCTTGTTTATCTAAAGTACCCAGGGAGATCAAATTCTTCTTTAGATCAGGAACATGACGGACTTCTGTAATAGTCCTCATGATTCCATCATGGCAGCGAACATGAACTGAACCAATGCCAACTATTTTACAAGTTGCATTATTGCCCATTAATACAGTTCCTCTGCTTGTTTCATAGCTGCTGAACCAATCTTTTCGGAATGTCATATGCAGAGTACAACCAGAGTCTAAGATCCATTTGTTGTCATAGACTCCATTATTGCATGATGTTGTTAGTACATAATCATCATCATTATCATGTACTTTCTCAACAATGGATGCACTCGCCTTTTCTTTGGACTTCGACATAGGGCAATCTCGTTCAAAGTGCCCCTTCTTGTGACAGCCCCAACACTCCGCATTCTTTTTGTTCACACGAGACTTTGATCTGTACTTCGATTTGCTCCTTCCCTTTTGGCTAGTACGACCTCTTACAAAGAGTCCACTAGCTTCGTCACTTTTGTCTCCTTCAAAATGCATCCGCACATCACAAGAGTTTAGTGCTTGCCGCACTTGCTCAAGTTTAATAGGTTGTTTGCTATACATCATTGAATTCTCAATATCACGATATTTTGAAGTCAATGAAAATAGTAAAGAACATGCAAGTGTCTCCTCGTCCTTTTTAATTCCAGCAGTTTGTAAGTCCATCACAAGTTTATTGAACGCATCTAGATGGTCTTGCAACAAAGTACCTGAATCCATCTTAAATGTATGAAGACGCCGTTGTAACAACATCCTTGTTGTCACTGACTGGTCCTGGTAAAGCCCTTCCAGCTTTTCCCATAACTCTTTGGCCGTCTCTTCGGTACTTGTACTCACTTCACAAAGTACGTTAGGTGCAAGGGACAGTTGGATTGCACTCAATGCATCTCCTTCAATCTTTTCTTTGTCGGAATCCGATATCTTATCGGGGTACTTTCCGTCAATAGCATGGATTGAACCTTCCCTCCGCAGTAACGCTATCATCTGGATTTTCCAGATATTGAAGTTGTTGCGCCCACTAAATCTATCAATTTCAAACTTCATGGAACTTTTTTTTTTTTACTTGTTCTTCCTTTTCTACTACAATGTATTTGGAACTACAGAAAACCAAAGTAATCCTTTTCTGATGTGGAAGTTCAGACTGTGCTGCAACCACAGAGCATACTCAGACAGAACCTTGCTCTGATACCAATTGTTAGCGGAAACGTGAAACTAAAGAACAAGGAAGAACAACAATATTTAACGTGGTTCGGATCAAAATGATCCTACGTCCACCAAAGAACAACTGCACCAATATTTATTTCACTATACAAAGAATATAAGTGAAATACTACAAGAGAGAGAACACAATGCCTTAGAAGATGAGAAGGCAAGTGAAAGGATGATTTGAAAATGAATTAAGAGCTACCTATTTATAGGAATAAATTCATCCTATTGATGTCATCCATGACATCGCTATGTGTCAAAATTGTCAAGGTTAAGATAGCAAACCATTATATGGTTTGCCTAACTTTAACCTACCAAGATACAATCTTTGACTTGTATTTCCTACTAATTATCTTCCTACCAAATATTCATATTAATTCATCTTCCATTTAGTTTGATTCCACAAGAACCAAAACCAACTCTTTCAGAACTAGATTACAGTAGTATGTACAAAGTGAAGGAACATAGTCTTTCACAATGGACTGGAGATGACTGATGATCAGTTGACATAAAGCAAATTCCAGGTGCGAGAAGGATTCTCGAGAAATTTCGTTAATGAAATAACCTGTGATCAAGGAACAAAAACTCAACATGGAAACATTACCATAATTGCACAAAATGAAAGAGCACACGTGAAGATCGAAACATTTTATGAAAACAAGATCCAATTGGATTGGATTTCTTGACAAAGTTCATGGGTTTTGGAGCAAGAAGACAAGGATTTCAACTATTACCTTGCCTACATAAAGCACCATATTGATGTCATTGAAGATGGACATATCAAGATTTATTCTTAGCAAATAGCAGTCATTGAGAGGAGTGCTTTGAGAGCAAGGGTGAATTTAGTAGGTAACTTCAGTGCACGTGAACCCTATGGTCTTTCTACAAAACTACGTATTTTATGTGTGCAATTTTTAAAATTTATCTAATATTACCTTCTGACACCCATACTACAAAAATGCTTATGGTCTTACTGGTAAACTTGGTTGGAAGATAAGTTATTTACCTAGACGTACAAGAATCAAGTCCCACTTGATGAATTTTTTTCTACCGTTTTTGGTAGCTCATCCATCTTTGAGAGATCCTAATTCGCTCTGTTTGTCACAGTCAACTGTCAATGAAGAGAAACTATTCCTAAGAAGCTACTGTTTTAGTTCTCGAGTTGCTTGGTTGATAGCTCTTAAATGTTAACATATTTTCATGTACGTTTGTTATCTGAATAGCAGGAGTTACGTATAACTTGAGGCCACAGATGGTTAATTCAAGAATTCAAATAGGAAAGTCAAGAAGATAACCCAATCTGGTGAAAGAAAGAAGATGGAAATTGAGAGAATTCGTAGTAGTCAAATATAAAGTGTATATTCATATATCTCAAAATGAAATCTACATGTTCTTATAGCTGAATAATAAATGTAATGAATCAATTTTGTTGCTAACTAATTTTAATTATGTTATCAACTAACTCTAGGACTGCTACTGTTCACAACTAACTTTCCCCACAAAACTTCCTAACTGCTTCTGTTGGCTTGTCCAACTGATTTAGCTTCCTTTCAATCATCTGATAACCGTACACCCCCATCATGAGATTCTTGTCCTCAAGGATCAAATGTAGGAAACCTGGTCTTAAGAAAAAGAGTATTCCCAAGTGGCAGTATCAGCTGATAAGTCTTTCCACTTCACTAAGACTTGTGCCACTGCCTTACTTCCTCTCTTCCTCACTTGACCATTCTTGTCTGTACTCTGTAGTATAGCTTCAGCATCTGGGCAATGGGGGCTGGCAACATCAGCAGAAGTGGGTAGATAATTTGAGGGGTACCTCAAAGCACCTTTTAGAAGAGAAACATGGACAGTAGGGTGTATCATTACCGTGTCAGGAAACAATACAGTATGTGCTACCGAGCCAACCTTCGTGACAATTTGGGAAGGCCCATAGTACTTAGCAGCTAACTTGGTGTTGAGGCTGAGTGGATACACCAACTTGTTTACAAGGCTGAACCTTAAAGTAGACCCAATCACCAACTACAGAACTCTGGTCACTTTATGATGGTCAGCCTATTGTTTCATTTTCAGGTGTGCCCTCATCAGATGATGCCTCAACAACTGTAACATCAACTCTCTATTGAGGAGAGTGCTATCTCTTCAGCAAAGGAGAACCTCTTCTGGTTGGTAAGGCAAGTGCAATGGAGGAGCTCAACCATAGAGGGACTCACAAGGTGCAGTGTCAATAGCAGAATAATAGCAAGAAGTATACCAATATTCGACCACAGACAAACAATCATACCAGCCCTTAGCATCCTCAGCACAGGGACATCTTGAATAGGTTTCCAGGCACCTATTAAGGACTTGTTCAGCTTGGCCATAACTCTGCGGTGATACGCTGATGACATGTTCAGCTGCACGCCTTCCAGGGAAAACAACTCTTCCCAAAAAGTACTGAGGAACACAGAATCCTTGTCAAGTAGACCATGTAACCTTACTATAAAGTCCTTGAAGACTTTGGTCATTCACTGAGTCGTATAAGGGTGCTTCAAAGGAATAAAATGGGCATGCATACTTAGTTTATCAACTATTACTGCGATTACTTCATGAGTCATGACCATGTGATTTAGGCAATCCATCAATAAATCCATGTTGATCTGAGACCACACTACATCAGGAATGGGTAGTGGATGTAAGAGACTAGGGTAAGCAGCTAGATCAGCTTTATTCCTTCGACAAACATCACACTTTTGTACAAAAGCCTTAACGTCATCACTCATTCCCATAATGACCACATTGGCCTGTAGAATGCCACAAGGTCATAACATCTTGCTTTAGCTGTTTTTCTTTGCCCACAACTAGTCTGCCCCTCCTCCTTAACTGATTCTGATGCCAAAAAAATTGAGACCGAGCATGTGGATCAGCCTGAAGCTTTTCAATCAACCCTTTCAACTCTACATCAGTTGTCCAATCATCTTATATACCCTGCAGTAACCCGAACTAGTATTTGAGATAACCAAGGGTAACAACTCAGCACCAGATACTCTAGACAGTGCACCAGCTGCTTTATTGTCTGTTCCTTTTTTAATCAAAAGGCAGAAGATCAGTTAGCCACATCGTCCTTACAATAAATCTTTTCCAAGTAAGTACTGAGACCACTTAGAAATGCATATACAATAACCAAAACTTCTCTATCTTAACAAACATAGATGCATGTCAAGATGATAGTGCTTTGCTAATATATGCAATAGGGTGTCCTTGTTGCATCAGGGCAGCCAAAGCCACTAGCATCAGTCCCTGCCACAAAAGTCTTGCTAAATCTAGTAGGGTCAAAACTGGAGCTTTAGACAAAGCTAACTTTAGCTGTTCAAATGCAGATTTAGTTGGTGACAACTTGCAACTATCTTTCTTCAAAAGATCAGTTAGTGGTTTAATAATGATGCCAAACCCCTGGATGAATCTTTTCTAGTACCCTGCTAACCCATGAACCCTCTCAGTTGTATGATAGTTATTGGAAGTGGCCAATTCTGAACAGCAATAATCCTTTGAGAGCCGGTTGAAACTCCATCTTTGGGGATGAAATGGCCTAGATATTCAATCTTGTTTACTCCAAAGAAACACTTACTTTCTTTGGCCAACAACTGATGCCTCTTCATTTCTACAAACACATCCTTGAGGTGGAGCAAATGTTCCTCAATGGTCTGATTATAAATCAGAAAATCATCAAAGAAGACTGAAACATACTTCCTCAAAAACTTCAGAATTCACTAGACCTTGGAAGGTAGAAAGAGCATTTGACAAGCCAAATGGCATGACCAAAAATTTAAAACGACCAGAGTGTGTCATGATGTTGTTTTTGGTATATCTTCCTGACTCATCTTTTAACTGATGATACCCTCCCTTAGGTCTATTTTTTGAGATCTTTGAACCACCCGCCCCCTCCCCCCCCCCCTAGTTCATCTAGAAGATCCTCTACAGTGGTTATAAGAAATTTTTTCTTAACAGTGTACTTGTTAAGATCCCTATAGTCCACACAAAGTCTCCAGGATCCATCCTTCTTGCCAACCAACACAACTGGTGAGGCAAATGGGGTGCTACTAGATTGAGCAATGCCCTGGTCTAGAATCTGTTGAACAAGATTCTCAATGAAATCCTTTTAAACAGAAGGATACATTATTAACTGGTTCATTACCAGTTTGTAAGATAATTCTATAATCAAACACTCCTTTAGATGGTAGCAATTGAGTAGTTTCAGTAAACAAGCCCCCAAACTCCTTCAATAATTCTCCAATTCTAGAGTCCTTCACAGTATGATATTTAGTTTCTAATGCAAGTAACTCAGGACACGTAGGAATGAGTTGAATCATACATAACTTAGATTGGCTACCTGAAATCTTTCTAGTTTACCAGCTCCAGCAGATGAGATTGCTTGCCTGCTCCTCTAAGTACATGCTTCCTGCCTTTGTACCAAAACTCCACAATGAGTTTGCTAAATGATATCGCATGGCCAAACGGGCCCTAAGGTTAATGTAAAACTCAACACAGAATACCCAATAAAAAAATAAGAGAGAAATAAAAGAGTAGCAGCTAACAAGCTGAAACATATCAGCTAAAAGACCTACCAAGAAATGTAGGCAATCTTTCTGTGCAGTAACCAAGAAGAGAAGAACACAACATGGAAATACTACTCCTAACAGCTATAAAAAAAATGAAGCATGTCAGTAGAAATAAAGAATAAGAAGATGAACTAACAGTAAATAAGCCTAAAAAGTAACCATATATTGAAGTGAAGCCTCTTCTCACAGAAGAAAAAGGATTACTTGTGCATCTGCAATGCCCTTTTCAGTTTCCATTAGAAAAAGCATTTTCATTTCTTCTGTACCGTCAGATTTAGTGTCATTTAGGGGTCGTCTGGTAGAGTATATAAGAACAATGCAAAATAGGGTGTATTAGTAATACTTGCATTACTAGTGCTTGCATTAGTAATGCTTGCATTAGTTATGTCTGCATTATTTCTTATACACTATTTGGTTTGATGTATTAGAAGAAAAAAAATCTTGCATAACTTCTATTTAAAAAGTGTATGTTTACAAAAATACCTTTTACACTTTATTCCTTTATATACTGCCTTTGCAACAAGTATCTTTGCTAAAACTTTAAAAGAAGATTTCTTTGCTAAATATTATTTCTTCCTATTCGTCTTCTTTTTCAAATATAAAATTAAAAAGTTGTTACTACATTGAAATAAGATTAAAAAAGAAAAAGAAGAAGAAGATGTCAAACATCTTCAATATATATGGAAAGTCTCAGATCCAGTTGCTTTACACATTCAAAAAAGGTCAGCAGAAAATGATCCTAAGTCAGTTGGAAGGCCTGCAGTTACTTATGTACACCAAAAATAGCCTAATTGAAATATAAAAAAATGTTCACAACCAACGGAAAGTTGAAGGTTTAACTTATAGCAACATCTCATAGCAGCTTCCTCTTCAGGCTGCCATTGCCAATGCTGGCATCACCAATTTCAGGGGAGTCATCAACTTCTGAAGCTTTGTGTAATACCTTGCCTCGGTTCCTTGACAATTTCTTGACCCAAGTGATAGGTAACATTCACAATTTTGCCACCATAAGTCCAAAAGATCAACTTATTCATATGCAAAGGTAGGGATCCTTAGTTTTCATCCAAGAAGCTGTATTTTGCAGAACACATAATCTTAAGACAGACTTACTAAGCGATTCATCAAAAGTAGAATGAACATAGATATAAATCACCAACTCCTCACACAAACGGGAAGTTTAACACTTCATACTAGGATGTCCAAAAGTTAAATTCACCCCTTCACCCCTTAACTTGTATACTTTCTTGGTTCTTGCCACAAAAAACATAAAATATAGTACTGAGGGTTTTGAGTAAGGTAAATGCACTATAAGCCTATGGAGAGACAAAGTTGCCTTCTGATTGCAGTAGATATTTGTCAAGCCTAATAACTGGTATGTTCCCAATAAAAGTTAAAAGAAGATGGAACTTGCCTGTGCAAATGCAGTGCGAAGTGATGACCTGATGTAAGTGTCAATTCTACTACGAGCCACATCAACTTCGCCCTTACGCTGCCGCCGGTACTCATTAAAAATATCTTCAACAAGAATTCTTGCTGCAGATACCCCTATAGATACAACGGTTGGCATTGATTCAATATTCCCAGCATCAAAAGTGTCATGGCATGCAAGAAGCCTTTTCTCAGCCCATCCCAACATTGCTGTTAATGTAGAATTCAGGATCTTAGCATATGCAGGATCTTTAGTAGTCTTTGCATCTTTAGCGACTTCAGCTAGCTGACTATCAGCAGCGTCTAACAGATCGTTCTCAACTTGACCAGTAACAACTTGAATAACCACCTATGGTAACATCCACAAGTAACTTATGTCATACTCCCAACAGGTTAGTGAATGATATGTTGTGGGGACTCACTAAAACAGCTGCCATACCTGTGTCGGATCCTCCAAAAATTCACTACCTTTGGAGGATCTGACACGCACTCATCGACTCTTTCGGAGAGTTCGAGCAGCAACATAGAGTAAATCAAATGCCACCAACAGGAACAATGTAGGAGACATTGAAATGCCACCAAGAGGAACAATACTAGCATAACGATCAGAGAAATCATCTACCACACTGTTCAAACGATCAGAGAAATCATCTACCACACTGTTCAAACAAATAGAAGCGAACTTCTTCACCTCTTCTATCACACACATTCATCAACTCATAGAGAAATTAACAATGAAAAACAGAGACCAGACACAGAAATACAAGACATGTTAGAAAACTGTCATAATAGCTATATAGTTGCATTTCAGAATCTCAAAAGTAAATGGCTACACTAGAATTTGAAGAGTTGCAATAACAACTATATAATTACATTTGCGCTTAGCATTGACACAAGAGTTGAGATATTTTGATAAAATTTAGTTACCCAAAAAGATTTTAACATGCTCATGCGCACATTAATAATCAGAGATGCCACCACTGTTGTTACACTTTGAAGTTATTTTCAAGCAAAAATTACTAAACTAGTGTAGCCACTTATATCACAAGTTCACAGTACTTCAAAGTTTATCATGGACAGCCATCCACATCATTGTTTGACGATCATGTTCACCCATACGTAAAAATAATTTCATCTTTTTGTCGTCTTTACAGAGAATCATTGCAGCTTTTATATGTTGCTCTGTGGGGTACAACTCAAATGCTGGGGATTCAAGAACAGAATAAACTTGACCACGAACATCAGATCAATCACGATCCCCCATATTTTCAATCAAGGAACCAATTCTTTTATCTTGACTTTCAGTAAAGTTTTTCATAACTTCCCATCGTACCCTTAAGAAATGTCTCACTATCATCCTCCACTATTTTTTTCCTTTTCTTGCTTTTCTCTTTTCTCGTTAACATTAGAAGATGATCTTTTTGAATACTCACCTTGTTTATGACTTTTTCGGGATCCAACATGTTAATTTTCAGAAACATCAACATTTTCTCCTTCATTAAATACGATAGGTCCAGTGACATTTTCAGCTCCAGTAAATGAACTAGGTTCGATGAAATCTTCAGTTGTAGCAAATCCACCTTGTCCAGTGGCATTTTCAGCTTCTTCAGTACCATCTTTAGAGCTATGGTAAGCATTTTCTTCTTCTTCTTCTTCTTCTTCTTCTTCTTCTTCTTCATCAAGATCAACATCAATAGGAAATCCTAAACTCATGTCATTAGAATGTTGTGGAGCTTGACTCTTCTGAATTTCTTCAGTAACATCTAGCGCCCTTCAGCGAACTCTCTAGTTGCTCTATCCTTGCCAAAGATTTCTTCCCAATCCTCAAACACTGGCCATTTCTTAGCATTCATTTTCCTAGCTTGTGGATCAATCTAGAAAATTTAAAAGAATAGAACAATATGATATTAATTAATAATAAAAGGATCTAAAGAGAGGCTAAATGCTACTGTATATGAAAGTAACTAATAAGGAAAGTACCATATGAAAAAACAAAAATATATTAACTACCTTTATATAGTCAATCCAATGTTTTGGATCGTCAACTATTATTGTTCCATCACTATATTGAAATCTCAATCCACTTCAAGTTTTCAACAAAGTTATACTTCCTTAGCATCTTTTCCAATATCTCATTTTATTTTTGATGTGTGGTTCACCTTCCAATCCACTTCTAGGATGATATTTGTGTATATAACGCTCTAACTCCATCAAGTATCCTGGTCGAAAGGTACCATTATCACCTCTCCAACCATTAACACACAACCTTCTTCTGGAATGCATGTCCTTCGTGTTGAAGGTGTTGTGTCGCTTGATTTTTTTGATCTCTTATTTGATGATATTTGACTATTCATTTCGCCTATAAGAACTTGTGCGATAAATTATTAAAAAAATCAGGAAGAACCAAATATCATAAGGTTCACTATAAACTAAAGCGTACAACAAAAGAGACGTGAAGAGTACATAAGGTTGTGCAATTAAGGTCACAAAAAAACAGAACTTTCTGGAAGTTCAACAATTTATACTAGGTCAGTTCTAAAGAGCAAATAAAGTGCAAAAAGGTTCTATACCTATCAAGTAGCAACATATTTCAAAATGTAGCAATATGTCAATTGTTAAATCTTGTATTCCACATTGATTGAGCCAACTCATCCCTCTAAGTGGTCCACTCCTCCGACGATTCAACAACATCAATATTCTCGTATTGATACTCCATTTGTTCTTCTATATCAATGTCTAAGGGATCCACTACCATCTCTCTACGAATGAAATTATGAATCAAACAACAAGCACTAATGATGCTGTTATGAACCTTAACAGAGTACCATGAAGGACTTCTAAGAATTCCCCAACGTCCTTTCAACAAACCAAATGCCCTTTCAATTACTTTACGAGCTCTAGCATGCCTAATGTTGAAAAGCTCTTCTTTACAGCGAGGCGATGGATTATAGCCGCGCCAATCCTTTAACCAATATCTATAACCTCGATAAGGTGAAAGAAATCCTTTTCCATTCGTATATTCTCCATCACACAAATAATAGTTATCTATAATATAAACATATAATTTAGTTAGTAGTGTCATTCTTTCTTTGGTGTAACTTGAAAGCATATAAAAGGCTTACCCTCATGAATTTTCGAACCATTCCTTCGTACTATAGCATCTCGTAATACACGACTATCGGTAGCTGAACCTTCCCATCCAGGTAACACATAAGTAAAATTGAAATTTTCATCACAAACTCTCAAAACATTAGTTGCTATCTCTCCTTTTCTTGTTCTATATCTTGGTTTGTGATGGATTGGAACTCTTATGGGAATGTAAGTACTGTCTAGTGCACCTAAACCACCCTTACGCAAAATGGATAGTTTCAAAGCTTTAATTCCACAGTTCCCCAAATTTACTTTTTCACAGCTAAGTAATGGCAGATGGGCATATAACTTTTACATTTTTGGGCTTCTTTTTAATATTTTAATTTAAAAGAAAAAAGATCAAAGATACGCATTAACTTTGATTTATTGTTTGACTTTATTTTTATCACTAAAATAAAGTTAATTTTACCCTTTCCTTACTTATTTTATCAAAATTATCCCTCCTTAGATGAAATAACCAAAATTGACCTATATTATCCGATTTTTTTTTTCAAAAACTGTATTCCCTATTTTTAAACCAATGCCTCCCCATTTAGAATAATCCAATTAAACCAATGCGTATTACCCATTATTCCAAATTTCCTTTTACTCATTTACCCATTCTTTCTCTCTTCGCTTCCATGGCATGTCATCCTCAAGATCAAAATCTTCATCTTCATCCGATGCACAATCTAATCTTGAATAGGTGAGGAGCTGTCAAGGGAAATTTCCGAATTTCTACACAAAGACCCAAAAAAAACAAAGAGAAGGTGCTCTGTAGATTAAGAATGGATAGAGATATTGTCCACAGCAATAATCAGATTAACGAGATTATTCAACAACCTCATCATCACACCTCCTTTATCATATCAAATTCCTAGCAGAAACACAAAATTAAAGTTGAGATTCTACTAAAAAAATAAGTGAAAGTTGTAATCAATTTACATAAAAAGGCAATATGAAATAACTCCATTTCAAGTACTAGGATTAAATGTTATTTATGCTAGCCAAAACAAATCTAAAAAGCTAATTTTGTTTCAGTGAACATCAAAATCCAAAAAAAAAAATCCCTAGATTGCATTCTGTTAGAAAACAAAAAGAACAGAATTTAAAGAAGACTAGATGCTCAGTGGATTAAGAATGGATAGAGAAATTTTCCTCAGCTATTGTCATATAGACGAGATTATCCAATAACCTCATAATGCACCTCTTTCTTAATCACTCACAAAAAAAGCACTACTCAAGATTGTGCATCAGATGAAGATGAACATTTTGGTCTTGATGTTGAGGATGACATGCCATGGAAGTCGAGAGAGAGAATGGGTGAATAGGTAAAGGAAATTTGGGTTAATGGGTTTTTCTAAATGGGGTGGGGCATTGGGTTAATGGGTTATTCTAAATGGGAGAGGGGGGCGGGGGCTTGGTTAAAAATAGCTAATAGGATTTTTTAAAAATAAATTGGGTCAATTTTGAAAATTTCGTCTAATGAAAGATAATTTTGGTGAAATTAATAACGGGAGAGGTTAAATTAATTTTATTTCAATGGCGAAAGTAAGTCAAACAATAAACAAAAGTTGAAGGTATTTTTGACCCTTTTCTCCAATTTAAAACTAAGTGTTTAAATTTTATTTTATTTTTACTATTTCAATTGGTATAAAATTACTAGTTGCCCATCCTTAGACTCAAAATACCCCTAACATTAATCTTTCGGTAAAAAAGAGAGCATATTTCTAACAGCTCACACTACTAAAGTAGATCGAAGGCAATATTATACTAAATTTCATGATTTAAGGATATTTTAGATCTTTTTGGGTTAAAATAAATTGACATTACTATATAAGCTCATATAATGTAATGACCGATTTTAAATTATTTTGAACATTTACCTATTTCTTTTATAAAAGAAGCTTTCCGTAAATTTCAAATGAGAATTTTTAACTATTCGTTATACCACGATAATTTAATGGAAGGGAATTATGTTAAGTAATTAAATTAGTTGGTAGTTAATGGACTAAGTTCATAAAAAATTCATGATTAACATATATAGGAACAATAATTTCAAGCTATGACAATATAATAATTCTGTCAAGTTGTAACAATAAGAAATTGTAGGTTCTAACATTTTATTAAAATAAAAACAAGGCTTTGAAATAACAATAAAAATTAATTTGTTTGAAAAAATATAAGGTAAAAAACGAATATACCAGTAGTAATTAATTTTAATTCATTAATGATAATTAATATGTACTATAAAATTAAGAGATTAAGAAACAGTATTTGTTTTATTTTCTTAACTCGAATGAGTTGAATTTAGTTCAAAAACAAAGTTTCTTCTTTTGTTCAAATGTTTTTCTGTCCTCTCAATTTTTTCTGTTATTCTCGTCAATTACAACTAGTTTTAATTTGTTTTTATTCAATAATCTTTATTTTGTTGTAATGGAGCTTCTTATCAATATTAATAAAGCATGGTGATAGATGAGATCCGTCAAGTTAGTGTTCTCTACGAATTTTTATTTGTATTTTTATACCACTCAACCGTAAAAAAAAATATTTAAGATCAATGATACTGAAAGGAAATTTTCACATTTTGTTATATATAATAGAGTTTAATTGTGACTTTTTTGCGTGAACATTCTTTTTTGATTTTTTTACCATAAAAAAATTATTACTAATGGGCTGAAATGGTAATAATGTTAGCATGATATATGTATAGAAAGTGTGCCAATAAAATGTATGAAATATGTATATTTTATTCTATAGTGTTGTATGGTATGATTTCTTAGAATGATTTTTTTTTTTACATTATTATGGAATGTAAGTTGATAATAATAACGTAATGAATTTAGTGTACTGTTTTAAGAAATTACAATTAATATTGACAAGTTAGAATTATTTTGATATTCTATTGGTGTGATATTTGTATAAATAATTGATAATTATTGAGTAAATATATATATGAAATGTTTGAATAAGAATGGCATAAAGTTTGTATACAAATATCACATATGTATTTTTTTTTCTTTTGTATTATGTAAGACTGACACGCTGATTTTTTATGGAATGGAAAAATATATTGATTTTCAGATTGAGAAAATTATATATGAATCATTCAGCCTATCTAATGGGCTAGTAAATGCGAGAACTTTGTAACTTCAAATAGATGCTACTATTAATGACATTAAGATCAAATATATTGTTAGTGATTGATGCTTACCGATTTGTATCAAATGTTAAACATACTTCATGACACATTACTATACATAATGAGAGAATTTGGAAAAAAAATCTTTCATGTTAAAAGGTGTATCATTTAACAAACTACAAAGAATGCAACTAATAGATACACTAATTTATACTATTTTTTATAAAAGGAATAACCAAATTAAAATCAATTTCATGACAATAAATATACACACACATATCACATCAATTTCATGCCAACATAAAAACAAAATTCATGAAAAAAAATAATATGCAAAATAAATAATTTTAAAAAAACTACTAAATTGAATATTTGAAGAATTAATTAAATAGAATATTTACCCTAACCACTTTTTTGCTCTTTTTTGATATTGGAATTTTTGAATCCTCCTTCCTTGTTGCTCTTCTTTTGGAGGGTTCTGATGAATGGCCCATGTCGACATTTGTTGATTTTTTTAATTTTTTCTCGCTTATAAAATTTGAGTTCGAATTAGAAGGGGGTTCCGTATTTTTCCCCTCCTCTTTTGTCCCTTTTGATTTGTAGGACTTGCAATTCTCTTTGCTTCACTTTCTTCTCCTTTTCTGTAGTATGCTTCTTCTTTTGAGAAGTACTATCCTTTTTCACCGAATTTACATTTTTGTTTGGCGATGATGTTTGAATCAATATGTTAAAGGTTGAAGCCTCTATTTCAATAGTAGAACTTGTTCTTATTGATCTCGGACTCTTTCTAGGAGTATGTTCATGTTTCATTGACATGTTTTGTTAAAAAATCTTAGTGGACTTTGTCCTTAATATACTAGGATTGATAAGGAATCATTGCTCCACAAGCTTGTTGACTTTACTGGTAGTGCTAACCATTTTCTTTCTGAACACTAGGGGTACAACCTGATGTAATGAAAAATCAATGTTGAAGAAACATATGATGAAGTACTTGCTGAATTTCAGAAAATGCTTTGACTGATGGTTTACTTATATGAAATTGAGTTTCTCATGATATAGTTTTTTGTGTTGAATTATATTCACTTGTCATTTTGGTGTTGAATTAAATTCAAAATTCGTTTTTATTTGGTGTTTTGATGTGTTTACTCGGCCGCACGGGTTAAAACATAAGAAGATGTATCCTCATCCTTTAAGCTTCAGATTATATAGTTAGTGAATATGTAAGAGAACTACAAAGGCAAATAGAACATATAGGATGTACATAAAAGATAAACACGCTTAGAAAACCTTCATAAATCAAAGTATTATAAATAATTTAAGGTGTTTTGTGGGTTGTTTGGTGGATATATGTGTGTATAGCAACTTACCTTGTATTTGATGATACCTCTGTATGGTATGAATATTTGTTAGGTTCACTAAATCAGGTCCAGTCAAAGAAACAATGTGGAGATCAAAACTTTTGTAAATCATTCGGTCCTCTATAGCTATGTAGACCCGTTTCGGATACATGTGATAACTAACTAGCAATTAATTTGTCGATAGGGCTTTCTATTGTAGCTATTTCTGAAACTTAATGATGAACCATGCTAAAGATGTCTAAGTAGTTTGTATTGGAGCTTTTCCTACAGGTTGCATATGTACTAAAACCTAATATGTATCATCTCATTACACTATGTGTATTCATGTCATTTATGCTTATAGGTTGTCAGTGGTATTAATAAGGATAGTAATTGCGGTTATCACATGTAAGTAAAATTGTGTATCTAGCCTTTAGATCCTTCTACATGAAGTTGTCAATTATTACTTCTTGTTCTGATTTGCAATAATTCTTAATTCAGCTATTAGTACTAATTTAATTACATCTCAGTAGACTTGCGGTTTTGTATTATGGTACAACGAGGGACTGCTTAATGTTAATGGATCCATTTTTGGTGATGGAGTGTCTATCTTTGTTTTCCTTAACATTACAAGTTTTGAATTACATTATTCAGCTCCGTAATGTTCAAGACTATAGTAATCCGAAGAAGCCACAGGCATTACTCTGTAAGCTCAGCTACACAAAACAGTACAGTCTCTAAAATCCTATAACTCTATCTGCAGTAGAGTGTCTTGGTTTTGTTGGAGTTGAGTTCTTCTTTTTCCATGCTTTGTTTGGTGCAACTATATCCTGATTTACATGTAAGCATTAGAGTATCTTAAGATATTTCTCTTGCTGCCCCTATTATTTAGCCTGAGATGGACTTGGAGTTGGATATAGCTACAATAATTTGTTATAAATCTGCAAATTTGTTATCTGCTATACATCTGTAAATCTGCAAATGTGCAATATGTAAATATGCAAATCTACATATCTGCAGATTTATGTTTGAACTTCTTTAAAATGTTGTTTACAACTTGAACCTGCTTCTCGATAGAATTTCTTAATCTTAATTAGTTCATTTAATTGTGTCTATCCTATTAGTTTATTTTCTCTATTAATTGTGTCTATCCTATTAATTTCACTTATTTTTTCTTGAAAGTATCATAAAGATTCAAAAACATTTGTGGAGGATTGAAGGTTTGATTTGGCATAGCACAAGTGTAATGACTAGGTAAGAAACTTTTACCATCTCATAACACATGATTCTAAACTTACTCATGACTTTTAAAACTTATTTATGAAGCAGTTAATAATTTAATGATTGTTATTGAAAAATTAAATATTAAATATCTTGATTTTATAGGAATTCAAATATCCCATCCAAGGATTGGATGAATTTAGCAAGGCATAGCAAAGAGTATATTGATGGTGTTGAATCATTCCTAGATTTTGCTTACTCTTATGGAGATTCAACAGGAGAGGAAATTCAGTGTTCATGTGCAAAATATTGTAATAATTGCTGGACTCAAAGGAATGTAGTGTATGATCATCTAATATGCTATGAATTTGTTAAATGTTATACTAGATGGATCAATCACGGGGAATGAGATATTAAGTTGAATGTTGACGATGATATGAATTGCTTGCATGATGATATTGATGGGTTGTTGAATGATCAATTTAGAGATGTTGCACAGGGTGAAGAAGTTTATGATGGTCCAAATGAAGATGGATTATTGTAAAAGTTTGAGTACATTATGTTTGATTTGTGGATTATATACTTTGCTAAAATATATTTAACTATTGTAAGAGTACTTTTTGAACAATTGTGTACACATATTTTGAATATTGTTGTATAAGTATGTGTAAGTGCACAGACGTACTATCTTTTGAAATTTATTGCAAATCTATATATTTGAATTACTTATAAGACAATTTAATGTTTGAGATTATTTATTGCAGCATAATATTGGTGTTTTCTAATTAGAAATTATGGCATATATTTAATAGCCAAAATGATATGACTACACTTAAAAGTGTAGACTTAGGATTGTAAATTGTGGTATACACATGGGCAAGGACTACAATTCAAAGTGTTGTCATACATTAGATAGAAAAGACAACACTTTAAAATTGTTGTCATACATTAGACAGAAAAGAAAACACTCATGAATTGTGGGTAATAAGAAAGTTAATGCCACACTTAAAAGTGTAGTTATATGAGATTGAAATTTTGTTATTTGAGGTATATAAAAGCGTAGCCATTTTACCTTTTAGGCTACGCTTTTAAGCGTAGCTGACGCTTCATTCGGGCACCCTGGAAAAGTATTGCCTAAAGTCCAAAAGTGTAGCCTTTTATCAAATGACACACTTTTTGCTAGTTTAGGCTACACTTTGCCGGGGTGACTGTAGGTCTAAAATGGTGTAGTGTATGAGAGTTGTGGGTTTGACACATAACGGTAAAAGTAAAATTCCAATAAATGTGGAAGAGATAACTATGGTAGATTCTTTAGTTATATTATTTAATAATAAATATTAAATTATAAAATACTAATCATTTTAATAAAGTAAAATTAAATGGATTTATAAATAAAAATTGATTAGTTATAACCCGTAATTGAACTGTTATAATAAAAAATATTTTAAAAGTAGATTTA
>NC_028643.1:40824749-40825527 GCF_001406875.1 Solanum pennellii | reverse complement strand
TAAAACCTATATATATATATATATATATATATATATATATATATTAACTTCTCTTTAAAATTTAAATATAAAAATTTGATTAAATTTATTTTTATTGATAAGTTAAGTAGATAAAATATGGTACGGTATTATTGTTGAGATGCGTGCTATGTAAATTGTTAGGTTGGGCTGGTTTTATGCAGGTTGTAGTCTGGAGGTTCGGTTGGGTGTAAGGTATACCCCTATTCTATTCAATTAGACAGTGTTTAGAAGTTTACCTGCTGAGTATCCTGTTGTTTGGTACTCACCTCTTGCTACTACATTTTTGTAGGTTACTAGCCTAAATCTTCGTGATACCTTCTAATCTATTTGTTCTGAGGCTTCATGTGGAGATTTGTGAGGTATTTGTTTGTCATCTCCGTATACCTTCTTACTCCTGTTTATGATTATGTCTTACTTGAAAGACAACCTCATTTGAGATTTGCATATTTTATTTCATTTCTAGTATTTACACTAGAGGCTTGTGCATGTGACAATCAGGTTTTGGAGATTTAATCTAGTTGACGTGTTATTCGTATTAGTAATTGTTATTGAAATTTTATCTTTATTTTATTTACGCACTTTATCGACATGGTTGAATTTTATGCGGATTAATATTGGTGGGATAAGACGAGTGTCATCACATCCATTTTTGAGTTGTGACAATTGATGTGCAGGTTTGTTTACTTTTAAAAACTATTTTCTTAAATAAGGTACTATAAGTTCAATTTTTTCTTCCTTATTTTTTGGAATATATATA
>NC_028643.1:40794340-40824227 GCF_001406875.1 Solanum pennellii | reverse complement strand
ATATATATATATATATATATTTACACACACACACACACTAGAAAAAAGGTGTTCGTACTAGCACGGACCCAATATATATCATTTCTTTATTTTAAGTATATGATATAAATAGAATTTTAAGAGTTCTCAAACTTTTAATATGATTTTTAGATATTTTAAATTATTTATTACTGTACGTAACTTATATTTTTTTCTTCCCATTTTATGTGACATTTTTTTCTTCAGATTTTAAAATTTAAATTAATTTATTTTTTATTGTAAATTTTGTTTTATAAATCATTAAAACATTTTAAATTATAAATTATTGTGACATATAATATTTTTTACGTAGTTTACAAATATATAACTTTCATTTCAGAAAATTTAAAGTTCCCATGCGAAAATTACCCGTCAAACTTAAAATGTTTGAGTCTCAAAAAACAAAAGTGTCACATAAATTGATACAAAGGGAGCAATATACACTTCCTTCACAAGTTTTAAATAAATATATGTTACTACCTATGTCTCAATTTATATCACATTAATAGAATTCAATAGTGGACCTAATATTTTATATGACTTTTAAATTTTAAAGTTGTTAATTATTATGATTTATAATACTTTTTATGTCATTCGAAATAATAAATGTTACTTATTCTATCACAATTCTTATGATACTAATAGGTTTTGAGAGTTAGTCAAATATTTTAAGTTGTTATTTTACTTATTCTATCTCAATTTTTATGATACTGATAGATTTTTGAGTGTCAATCAAATATTTTTGTTATGTTACTTATTCTATCTCAATTTGCATGATCCTGATAGATTTTTGAGGGTCAATAAAATATTTTAAGTTATTTGAAGTTTATCATATCTTATATGTAAACAATGCATGTTGCTCCTTCTATTTCATTTTATGTTGCACTAATAGAATTTTGAGAGTCACTTAAAATTTGTATATATGTTTTAAATTTGTAAGATAATTATTATTGTGATTTGTACTATTTTCATTTCATTTTAAAATAATATATGTTATTTGCTTTAGCTTAATTTATGTAGCATTTATATAATTCTAATAGTTATTAATACAATTTATAATAATATTCTTATGTAAATATCCAATAAAAATATATAATTTCCTTTTCCAGGAAAATTCTTAGAGTACCACGTGTTAGTGAAAGGGAAAAAAATTAAAAGGAGGAAGTAGTGGCAAAGGCTATTTAAGAAATTTTGTGTAATTTAGTCGTAATATTCAACAAAAATATTCTACAGTCCAACATAATTTTTTCTCCTAACCAATAATGTCATTCCATGTCAATTAAAATTACCAAGTGAGCTTGGATTTCCGTTGACCAATAATTTCATTCCACGTTAATTAAAATTACCAAGTTACCCTCAAAGCTGCAAAAGACATTTTGTCAAAATTTAATAGCGAATAAAAGTTGAATTTTGAGCACATATTTATCAAGTGCAAAATGTAGATATACTTAGATTGAGAATACAAATTCTTTACATATTCATTGTTTGATGATATTTCATGAGGAATGTAAGAACCCTAAAGATGAAGATGTACTAGAGCTTCACATGTGTTTTATGAGTTAATGAATATTTAAAATAATGAGAAATAACTTTTGAAGTCAAGTTTAAAGAGTTTTAAGGTCAAACGTCAAGGAGTGAGCCAGACGTTCGTAAACTAGTCGTCTGTGTGCTAGTGCGTTGTCTTTAAATTGGTGTGTCGTGTGGAGTCTAAAGTCACTAGGAGTGACCCTAGTATCTAGATTTTCAAGTTTAGGGGTAAAATGTCTGGTTACGATTCCCCAAGGACCACCCTAAGGGTCCTTGAGGTGGACCCATGGCTTAAACCCCAAAACTGCCAAAATGGGATGCCTACGACCATGACCTACGACTAGTAGGTTGAGTGACTGAGCGTCGACCCCCTCCGTAAGTCAAGACTTAGACTAACAAGCCTTATCTCCCATGGAGTCTCAGACCATTTCCACGACCATGTATCATGGAGCCGTCATACCATATATGGTCCGCAGGTGGTGGATCGTAAGTCCTCACTTGGAGTCTGTCAAGTGATTCGGCCAAGTGAGGGGTGAATTGATAAATTTACTCCACATTCCAATTAAGTCATGGACAATTATTTTTAGTGTATTTTGGTATTTTAAGTATATTAAAACAATTTAAACCCTCACTTAGACTAAAACATCAAAATCAAACCCATCCCTCCGCAAAATAGTTTCTCTCTAGAACACCATTGAAGTTCAAGGTCAAATTCAAGCTAGAAGAGGAGGTTTCAAGTGCTTTCTACTTGTGAGGTATGGTTATCCTTCATTATTGAATAACCTCTCATTCAAGAAGTCCAATCAAAGGTTTTCAAAAGTGTTTCAATGATAAGAAAATCTCAATTTCTATTCTAATCATGGGTTCATTAGCAAAGTGAGTCTATTGAAAGGTTTTCTCAATTCTACTTAAATGAATGAATGTGGTATTTTGGTATGGATGCTTCCCCCTGAGTAAAGGTGGTGTGTTTAGTAACAATCTCAACATTTCTAAGAGTTTTCGAATGAATTAATGATAGATTGGGATGGGTACCCTCACTTTAGTTTAGGCGGGGTATTTAGTAGAAATCCCTTAATGTATAATGAATGAATGTAATGAAAGTCTAATATTCCATGGGGATTAATGCTAAGCACTAAGAGGATATAATAGAGATGATTACTCTCCCGTGAGTTTAGGTGGGGTAATTATTATCAATCTCTTGAGATGGATACCCTCACGTTAGTTGAGGCGGGGTATATTGTAGAAATCTCCCTATCCCATAACTATGCGCCCGCATAGGTCTATAGCTAGTGGATTTCCACTTAATCTAGAAATAATGACCCTACCTTAGGAAAGCGGGGATCCCTCATCTGGTAAGGTTTACTACCGAGATTCCATGTTAATCTCTCAAGGTCTATGTCGGTTAAGGCTTACCCCCCAAAAGAATGTGTAACACTCTGAAAGTCCATGATCTAATTTAGAGCCTCATATGATGGTCTAAGGTGTGTAACGCTTTTTCTAAGCCTAAATAATGTTCATAAACCAATAAGGAAGCTTTAGAGTCAAGACGTCAAGAAACGTCCAAGACGTTCGAAATCTAGTGTAATTGAACTAGTAAAACGTCCTTAGGTTTCGTGAAGGTTTGGAGGTGTTGTATGAGGTCTAGAACTTGTAAAATGATCTTGAATAGGTAAAAACCTGTATATAGAGTGAAAGTGTCCAGGTCTAACCCTCCAAGGGTCGCCCTAGGGGTCCACGAAGGGACCCTAAAGTTGGACTGACAAGTTGCCAAAGCAGCAGCCAAAATATACATAGAGGGAATGTGTCCGCGTCGTGAACTTGGTGGGACTTTGGGAAAAAATCAAGTCTGCGTCGCGGACAGGTCCCAGAATCATTTGGTTAAAAATTATTTCAGGAAAATCTTGCAGGAGCAGCTCCGCATGGCGGACTTTTTCCTGACGAAAATCTGAAATATGGAATTTTAGTTTAGCTTCATTATAAGGACAATTTAAGTGAGGGGGCTTTTGTTATTTTTAGGGACGAGTTTATATTTGTTTTAGGTCAGTTTTAAGCCACATTCACGCACTCCAAGTCATATTTACAGATCACTCTCATCTCTCTCAAAACTCTCTCTCTATTAACCACCATTGAAGAACCAGAAAGCTTGAGGAAGAAGACAAAGTTTCCAAGTTTTTTATTCACAATTTGTGGATTTAGCTTCATTAAGGTATGACTTCTTCACTGTTGAAATTCCTTTCCCCAATAGGTTCTTTCAAAGAAAATTTCTAACAATTCAAATCCTAGGGATTTTACTCTATAAACGAGTTTTCTTCCAAACTCGAAGTTTATGACTAATGATGATGAATTTTGATTTTCTATGGCTAATTAAGTATATATTGTTGAATAATTGATGCGGTATTGTTAGATTTCGTGTGAAGCATGTTCTCCCTAATTCATCCATTAGATTATGTTATATCTATCACTTATGCCATGTGGATGCTGAGGTTGGAAATATAGCTTGAATGAACTCATAAATGAACCCTTTCCCTTAACACTAACTATGAATTGGTTTTGTATATGAATAGAATGGTTGGGATTGGTTATGTTATTATGTATTTCACTATATTATTGGATGATTGTGGTGAATTAAGAGTAAGTTCTAAATGAAGATCCTTGGAAGCAATTAGGTAAGTCTTCTAATATGATGATTACTCTATTATGTTGATGTTGGCCTATAATTGATGTTATTATGAAATTAAAGTATGTATATGTTTTATGCATATATATTAGGATACAAATGTGTTAAATGTGGGGTAATGGTAAGGATATGATAATGTTCTCTTGTATGCCTTACACAATATGGCTATGATATGTTAATCTCACTAATGAAGGGTTGTGATGAAAGGAAATTCTCATCCTAAACCTAATGAGATAATGATCATGTTTATACAAAGAGTTAATATCCTATGGCCTCTGATAAGATTGGTGACTAATGATAACTTAAAGGGAATTCAAAAAGGGACTTTAGCTTAGCACAGAGTGAATTAGATATGAGAGGTACCCCTTCCCAAGTTGGAAGATAGGTTCACAATGACTCTCATGAGATAGAGGCTTCCATGTAATGTGGAACTATGGTCTCTAATATATCTCCTAGTTCTTGAACTATGTTTCCAGCATAGGAATACTAGCAAGTGGGTCCACCTAGAATGCTATGTTCACTTTTTGGTTCTACTTTGGCAAGTAGACCACCTTCTTTTGGTGTGGCGTTTCATGACACCGGATTCCATGTTTAGCTCACATAGTCTAATATCAGTTAATGTGATTATTCCTCAAGTAAAATGAAAGACTAAAGTAAATGAATGTCGACTAGGGTGACTTGAAGAGTCTACTTAGTATAGGTAGGGGTATGTGACTCTACCTAGACATTGCACGAGTTGACTCTAAGGGAAGTCCTAGGAGATTGTTCTTATGTAAAATAATGACATGAAATGTATAACACTTATTATATATGATGTTACTCTTATATGATATTAGTTATGTTGATGAACATGTTATTGGTCTATATTGCTATATGTGGTTATGACTACTTATGATATAAGTTGTATGAAGCAAAACATTTCTTATGGTCTCCCATCTTGTTTACTTGATTGTGTGGGGTTATGGGATTTCACATGATCATTGCACTTGTAGGCGTGGGATGGGATCATTAGTAAGTATTTTGTATGTTATGTTGATATGAACTATTGAACATGAAATGTTATTTGACTTTATGATAATATGTCTTTGGTTATGATCGTTCTTGATGTTGTGGTGATCCTTATCGTGTATATGCTCTATTGTATGTGCATTAAAGGTTTTCAAATGACTTAGCATGCTTCTACAGAAATGGTCCTTTTTATGCATGCCTTTAAATGTTTTATGTGCATATACTCATACTTAGTACATGTGGCGTACTAACCCATTAACTTAATAACTACAAATGTAAGATCCGGCCATTGAAGATTAAGAAGGTCGATTAAAGAAGCTTGGAACTGTTTATTCAAGTGTTGGTAGGTCCTCATGTTCGGGGATACTATTTTTTTCATTATTCTAGCCATGAAGATTGTAGTAGTTTAAGAGATACTCTTTTATTCCTTTTTATCTATTGGATTCTATCTTAGTAAGGCTTATATGGCATATTGATATTGTATTTGCTAAGTCCAAGACTCATATTCTTTGGATGTTTTTTATGTGAGACAGTTTTTTGAATATCATATGTATGTTGATTATATTGCTAAAAGAGAAGCCTAAGTAAGCTTCTATGTGAGAGGTCTATGTATACCTCAATATGTGATAAGCGAGAAGTCTAAGTATACTTCACTTAGTATATGCAAAAGTTTTTAATTTTTTGCAAATTTTAGCCTACGACATGTTATGACGAATGCTAAGGGCTTGTCTGAGTCCTCTACGAGGATGAAGATGCCGGTTACATTTGAGGGGTGCTCTCCGGATGTTACAAGATTGGTATCAGAGCATGAGGTTAAATAACCTAGCGTAGATGTCTCACTAAAGTGTATTATATAGTGTCTTCTTCATGGTTGTGAAATGCACCACAATTATGAACGAGAGGCTATATGTTGATTAGAAAAATTCTCTTTTCTTGGTCTATGTCGTGCCTCTAGAGTTTTGACACTATATGTCTTTTGGCATCTTGTCCCTTTCTTGTGGTTATAGGCTATTAACACAAGAAGGCAGCTGCAAGAAGAGTGGGAGAAGAGATTGTGAATGCGGGAGCTACTCCCCAAGGCAATCGAGTTCCTCCTCAAGAGCAAGTTGTAGTGGATGAACAAGTTTTGATCAATACTCCGGCCATGACAGATGGTGAGGTGAGGGCAGCCCTTATCCAAATGGCCCAAGCCATTACTACTCAATGTCAAGCCACTACGACACAAGCTAACCAGGATGTTGTACCTCGATAGAACCAACATGCTAGTACTATGGATATCCGTGTGAGAGATTTTACGAGAATGAATCCTCCAATGTTCTTTGGATCCAAGGTTGATGAAGACCTCCAAGACTTCCTTGATGAGGTCTGTAAGATCTTGTTTGCTTAGGGGGTGAGTACTACTGAAAAGGCTGAGCTTGGTGCTTATAAACTCAAGGACGTGGCTCATACATGGTACAATCAATGGAAGATATTCGGACTTTAAGAGGTGGTCCCCTTGGGAGATCTTCAAAAAGGCCTTCCTAGATAGGTTCTTCCCAAGGGAGCAAAAAGAAGCTAATATAGAGGAGTTCATCAACCTTCGTCAAGGAGGTATGAGTGTCAAGGAATACACTATATATTTCAGTAATCTATCCAAATATGTTTCCTCTTTGGTTTCAAATGATAGGGATGAAATGAGTTGTTATGTAACGGGCGTGTCCGAAAAGCTTGAAGAAGAATTCGTGCAACTATGCTTTATGATAACATGGATCTTTCTAGGTTGATGGTTCATGCACACCAATTAGAGGAGAGTCGCCTAAGGAAGAGAAATAGAGAAGCTAAGAAGGTAAGATCTTTTGAACGTGGTTCTTCTAAGAGGAGGCTTGACATTCAAGACAAACCTTAGTTCAAGAAGAGGTTTTCAAACCAAGTTCCTTCGAATTCCTCAAAAATTCGCAATGATAGGGTTTCTAACCCTAAGTCTCAAAAGGGGAGAAATGTTGATCCACCAAGAGAGAGACCAACTTGTGGAAAGTGTGGTAAGAAACATGTGGGTGAATTCCTTGTTAGAACTAATAGTTGCTATGGTTGTGGCAAAAGTGGACATATGGTGAAAGATTGTCCTAATGTGAAGGGTCAAGGAAAGGGGAGTATCCAAACTCAATCAAGCGGTCCTATCTCGGAATCTCCAAAAAGGAATTGTTTTTATGCAATCAAGGCTAGGGGTGAACATGAAAGTTCCCCTGATGTAGTGACCTATCTGTTACAAGTCTTCTCTATTAATGTTTATGTTTTGTTTGATCCAGGTGCTACCCTTTATTTTGTTACACCTTTGGTTGGTAGGATGTTTGATATACTTCATGATGTTTTGATTGACCCTTTTTCAGTTTGTACCCCAATATGACTCAGTTATTGCAAAGAGAGTCTATAGGAAATATCCTGTAATGCTGGCCAATAGAGTTGCTCTTATTGATTTGGTAGAAATTGACATGTTTGATTTTGATATCATTTTGTGTATGGATTGGCTTCATGCTTGTTTTGATTCTATAGATTGTAGAACAAGGGTAGTGAATTTTCAATTTCCAAATGAACCTATTTTAGAGTGGAAGGGGGGAAATTCTATGCCAAGGGGTATTTCTTGCTTGAAGGTCTGTAAGATGATAGACAAGGGTTGTCTATACCATGTGGTGAGGGTTAAAGATCTGGAATGTGAAACTCCTCATATTGGTTCGGTCCTCGTAGTGATAGAATTTCAGGAGGTTTTTCCTAATGACCTTCCAGGAGTTCCTCCCGAATGGGAAATTAACATTGGCATTGACTTGTTACCGGATAGGAATCCCATTTCAATTGCTCCATATCGGATGGCTCCGGCCGAATTGAAAGAGTTGAAGATCCAACGCAAGGATTTACTAGACAAGGGTTTCATTCAACCTAGTATTTCTCCATGGGGTGATCCGGTCTTGTTTGTGAAGAAGAAGAAGGATGGGTCCCTTAGGATGTGCATTGATTATCGTCAACTCAATAAGGCTACCATAAAAAACAAATATCCTCTCCCTCGGATTGATGATCTATTTGATCAACTCCAAGGTGCTAGCTACTTTTCCAAGATTGAATTAAGGTCAGAATATCACCAACATAGGGTGAGAGGAGAAGATGTTCCCAATACATCTCTCCGAACTAGATATAGTCAGAATTTATTGTGATATCTTTTGGGTTAACAAATGACGACATTTATGGACCTGATGAATAGGTTTTTCCGAGATTACCTCGACTCATTTGTGATTGTGTTCATCGATGATATTTTGATATACTCCAAGAATGAAAATGAGCATGAGAGTTATTTGAGGTTATCCTTGCAAGTCCTCAGAGAACACCTACTTTTTGCCAAATTTAGTAAGTGTGAATTTCTATCGAGGTCGGTTCCTTTTCTTGACCATGTTATCTTCGGTGAGGGTGTAGAGATCGATCTGAAGAAGAAGGATGTAATTAGAAATTGGCCAAGACTTTTATCTCCCACCGACACACGAAGTTTCTTTGGTCTAGCTGGGTACTATAAAAGGTTTGTTGATGGATTTTCATCTATTTCGTATGCCTTGACCCAAAATAAGGTGAAGTTTGAGTGGTCGGCAGCTTGTGAAAAAGGTTTCCAAGAGTTTAAAGATAAACATACCTCCGCTCCAGTGTTGACTTTACCGGAGGGTAATGAAGGCTTAGTAGTGTATTGTGACGCTTCACGACTGTGCTTTGAATGTGTCCTCATGCATCATGGCAAAGTAATAGTTTATGCCTCTAGGAAACTCAAATTTGATGAGAAGAATTATCCAACTCATGACCTTGAGTTAGCGATAATAGTTTTTGCCTTGAAGATTTGGAGACATTACTTGTATGGTGTGCATGTTGATGTGTTTACTGACCATAAAAGTCTTCAATATGTGTTTATACAGAAGGAGTTGAATCTCCGACAGAGAAGATGGTTAGAACTTTTGAAGGATTATGATATGAGTGTCTTTTACCACCCGGCAAGGCCAATGTGGTTGCGGATGCTTTGAGTCGTATGACTATTGGTAGTTTGTCTCATGTGAAAGAAGAAAAGAAAGAACTAGTGAAAGATGTTCATAGGTTGGGTCGCTTAGTTGTGAGGATATAAGATTTTCCAAATGGTGGTTTTATGGTCCAACATAACTCCAAGTCATCATAAATGGTTGAGGTGAAATATAAGCAACATCTTGATCCTCTATTGATGGAGTTGAAGGAATTGGTACTTGGTAAGCTCAATGAGTCATTCTCCCAGGGGGGATGGTATTCTTAAGTACCAAGGTAGGTTATGCATTCCGGTTGTGGAAGATTTGATAAATCAAATTCAAGAAGAAGCCCATGGTTCCCGTTATTCTATACATCCGGGTGCCACCAAAATGTATCATGAACTTAAGGAGGTCTATTGGTGGAATGGTTTTAATAGGGAAAAAGCAGAGGTGGTTTCTAAGTGAAATTTCAAACAATTTAAAGCCGAGCATCTAAAATCGGGTGGTTTAACCCAAATCATGGATGTTCCTACTTGGAAGTGGGAAGACATAAATATGTACTTTGTTGTTGGGTTGCCTCGAACCCGATGACAAAATGATTCCATATGGGTTATCATAGAAAGGTTGACCAAATATGCCCACTTTATTCCCGTAAAGTCTACTTATACTTCCGAAGATTATGCAAGAATCTACATCAATGATATTATGAGCCTTCATGGGATTCCTTTATCTATCGTTTCGGATAGAGGTGCCCAATTCACTTCTCTTTTTGGAAAATATTCAGAAGGGTTCAAGTACTCAAGTGAAACTTAGCATCGCTTTTCATCCTCGGACACATGGTCAAGTGGAACGTACCATTCAAACCCTAAAAGATATGTTAAGAGCCTGTGTTATTGATATCAAAGAAAGTTGGGATGATCACCTACCATTGATTGAGTTCTCCTACAACGATAGTGTAATGCCTCTAAAAATGACCTAGGTGAAACTAGATCCTAGCATGTGTTCCATGATGTTCTAAAGTCCTATAATGGTTAATAATAGTGTTTATAGGCAGTATATAAAGTTTGGAAGTGTTTAGAGGTCAAATGTCCAAGAATGTCCATGACGTCCGGAAACTAGTCGGAGTTGAACTAGTGTGTTGTAGTGTTTTGTAGTGATGTTTTGGGGGATGGTTTGAGGGTGAAAATAATTATCGATGGTTCCAAAACATATTCTTACATGTAAAGGATCGAAAAGTATGAGAATGACACCCCGGGGACCAGCCTAAGGGTCCCCAAAGAGGACCAAAACATGGGACAGCCAAGCTGCAGTGCCGGCCAAGATGTGGCGTTGGCTGCGCATCGCGCAGCTGGCACCGAATGGGAAAAAATCTTGCCCTGCGATGTGGGGCTTTCACGAACCATTATTTTTCGAAATTTTCTAGAAACAAGATTTGAAAATGCCTCCGCAACGCGATGTTAACTCCCAGATTTGATCGCGTAGTTTTTAAGTCAAATTTGAATTGGTTAAAATGTCTAATAAGTTCAGGGGTCTTTTGGGTAATTTGGGGATGACTTATTGACGGTTATTAAGTCTTTTAAACCCCCAAACTCACCAATCAAAGAAAAACCCTCAACTCAAAACAAAACCTCTTCATTCCTTTCTCCAAAATCTCCATTGATGAAGGTTTGAAGCTCCAAGGAAGAAGTCTAATTTTCCAAGTTTTTATCCATCAATTTACTGAGCTTTACTTCACAATTAATGTATGGTTCTTCATACTTGAAATATCTTTATTCAAGGAGTCAATTCCAATGATTTTTCAAAGATGATCAAATCATGAACCCTTCTAATTCAACATCTAACCATGGGTTCATGGATAAAATGTTTTGAGACATTGTATTATGATTGAATTGATGTTAATTTAAATAATTTTCACCTAAAAAATCTATGAACCCATACCAATCATGCACTCCTAGTTTGGATTATTTTATGGGTGAAGTGATCATGTCTCTATACTATTGAATTCTTGTGTAGTTTGATTTGGACTATTGAATTATTGAAAAATTATGTTATAATCATGTGTAGGCTTCCTTAGATTGATAAATTCATATTGAACTACCTTGAATTCATTGTACATTATGATTATTGGATTGAATTGGTCATCATGGTTATTGGTAAGGGCCTTTGGGTATTGTGTTGGTTTAATTGGCTATCGCTTGAAGTTGTGAGAGTGGATTGGTTGTATGCTGCCCTAAATGTAATAAAGGTCTTGAATTTTATTATGATTAGAATGGTCCACTTATGGTGGCGGTGCTTATGTGCTATACTTGTGAATTATGTGGCCTCGTCAGCATTACTTTATGAATTGTGAGACAATGTGGACTCGTTGGCATTACTTCATGTATTATGATATTATCATGTTATGACTTAATTATGTGAGTAATAGTATTGATTGCCTATATGTATATGTGAGTTCTAAGCATGAGTTCTCCTAATTGATGATATGTGCCTCTATTAGGCTATAGGGAAGTTCTTATGTGTAATGACTTGATATGGATTTATGAGGCTTCTTGATGACTTATATGAGATTTGTGATGGTTTACATTGATAAGCCTTTAAAAGTGTGTAGGATGACTTAGAAGTATATCTAGTTTTTCCTATGTGCTTTTTGAATGAGATGCTATATATGACAATGTAAAGTGAAGTATGTCTTGTCTAGCTAGACCTATGTCCCTTTCTTGATACATGAATGAATATGAATCCTTGACTTAGTAGGTTAGAACACCCTTTGTCATGAATGTATATGTATGAAATGAATATGATCTTGAATATAGAAAAGAAGGTTATTTATGTGGAACCTTTGAGAAAAAAATTTATGATATCCTTGAAGTCGAAAGCTGTAATGGTATCCTTCTTGTGTGAATGATGGACTTAGGGTTGATTGGATGGAACGGCATGAACTCATCCTTCGGAAAGTCATTGAGCTATCCTCTTAACCATTGTAAGGCAACTTTAGGGGGGCACTTTGGTAAGGTGTAATGTGATTTTGTTGTTAACTTGATATGGAACCTCTTCATATACTCCTTGATCGAAATACCCTACGAGAACAACGGCTAGCACTGAGTGATTATGGTTTGGGGAGTAGATCTAGTTAAAGGTGAGGTTAGAATACAAAGAAACCCTTTATATTCCTTAACCATGTACCTACATAGGATGTGTCTTATGTTCTACTATTGGCAAGTAGAACAACCTCCACAAGAGTAGGTTCATGACTCCGGATTCCATGATTAGATAACATGGTGTATGTAGTTTATTGTCTATTATCATCATGTGGGATACATGCTAGCGTTTGAGAAGTACTATGAAGTTTAGGTAGTGGAATGGGACACTATCTAGACATTGCACGACTAGGCTTTGAAGATGTTAGTGTCTGAGTCCCTAGGTCTTCTCTAATACCATTGTGTGAATGTCCTTACATGTTGAATGTCTCTTAATGGAGTTAATAAACATAATGACTTAAGTGAATATATGTTAACGAAAAGGCAAGTATCTAGAGTAGCTTTGAAGATTGCTTAGGCAGGCTTGAAGAGGGGGTATGAGCGTTCTCTTCTTGTCTTAGTTAGGTGAATCTTAGAGTTATTCTAGGTATGGAGTTTGATTAATGAAATGGGAATAATCTTACCTTAGGTAGTCTAAAGGATATCTTTGGTGTTTGTGAAGGGAGTGTATGGGCGGTCGCTTCATAACTCACTCAAGTGATCCTTAGACTCACCTTTTGTAGGAGGGTCTCATGTTTATGTGTTTGATGTGCTCTCGATGCTATCTTTTGATATGTGAGTTATATGTGAAGTTAGTGTGATATGTGATTATCTATATTATGATATAATGTTTTACTCAAAAGAGCATGTTTTGACTCAAATGTCTGTTTATCATGATTTTATACATTATGTCATACTTAGTACATGCATTGTACTAATTCCATGCGTTTTGTCTATTTCTAAAGGTGTGAGTAGAAGGTTAGAGGTGTATTGAAGTAAGGCTTGGCATCTAGACTCTTTCAAGCAAAGTTGAAGTATGTCCTCACTTGGCTCGATGAGTTAACTATCCTTAAATTTGTTTTATTAAACAAGTATGGTAATAGACTAAGTCTCTATATTTCGATTGTATGGGATGTGTCCCAAGTATTCTTGAGTATAATATTAGCATATGTTGAGACTTAGTATTTTCTATGATTTTATTATGAAAAATGTTTTAAGATATTTTGTGTGAAAATTTTGTTTCTGCACTACTTTTCATACATGTATGCAATGAATGATGTCTAAGGGCTTGTACAAAACATCTGTGAGGTCAAGTACGCCGTGTATCAATTCAAGAGTGCCATAACTTCAAGGGGGTACTTTAGTTTGTTACAATAGTTACCATTTAAGTATCTCCATGACACCTTTTGAAGCTCTTTATGGTAGAAGATGTAGGTCTATGATTGGATGGCTTGAGCTATGTGAGTCCTCACTCCTTGATTCCGATATTATCTATGAGGCTATAGAGAAAGTTTGAGTCATAAGATTTGAAGACAACTCATAGTCAGCAAAAGTCTTATGCCAATAATAGGAGAAGATATATTGAGTTTGAAATAGGTGATCACGTCTATTTCAATATTTCACCTATGAAAGGGGTGATGAGATTTGATAAAAAGGGGAAGTTAAGTCCACGATATGTTGGTCCTTATGAGGTTTTACAGCGGGTCAAAAAGGTTGCCTATGTGCTGAAACTACCTAGTGAGCTAGCTTTGATTCATCTGGTGTTTCATGTTTCTATGCTAAAGAAATGCATAGGCGACCCGGTGTCTATTGTGCCTATGGAAGGTATAGGAGGGGATGAGAACCTCTCATATGAAGAGGTTCCTGTTGCGATCCTAGAACGCCAAGTCAAGAAGTTTAGAGACAAAGAGGTTGCTCCATAAAATTCCTATGGAGGAATCATCTTGTTGAGGGTCCAACATGGGAGGCCAAAGCCGACATAAAGTCTCTCTACCCTCATCCTTTTACTCCTTGAGGTTAGACATTCCTATTCATAAATAAAATAATGAATAATATGAAATTGGCTTATTTTCTAAATATTTGCATGTTTTGGTAAAATTTGTACCAACTTGAGTTTTAAGAAAATGCCAACTTGGTAAAATTTTCTAAATATTTGCATGTCTTGCACTTATATGAAGTGTTTATGCATGATGTCTTCTTAAGATTTTGCTTTTTTGTTGTTTTGTTGAGAAGAATGATAGCGTAGTAATTTTTTGATGTGTTTTGAGCTCATGTTGATGTTGACAAGCTAATTCCTCATTATGTGTTATGTAAGTTATGCATCATGAATTCAGTTGCTATGTGTAATGTGGTGGTATGTGTTGAAAGGAGTTGTGAAGTACTCATGTGAACTGTGACTCATTATGATTATATGTTGTTGTTGTTTGTGCTGCTAGTCTTGAGTCTATCCTTTCCCTACAAGAGATTTTACTGTCATTTGGGGATGAATGTTCCTGGGGGGGGGGATAATGTAACACTAAAAGTCCATGACCTAATCTAGAGACTCACCTGTTGGCCTAATGTGTGTAGAACTGTTTCTAAGCCTAAAATAATGTTTATAAACCAATAAGAAAGTTTTAGAGTCAAGACATCAAGAAATGTCCAAGACGTCCGGAAGATGGTGTAATTGAACTAGTAAAATGTCCTTAAGTTTCGTGAAGGTTTGGAGGTGTTGAATGGGGTCTAGAACTTGTAAAATGACTTTGAATAGGTAAAACCATGTATATAGAGGTACGATCTCTCAAGGGTAGCCTTAGGGGTCCACAAAGGGACCCCAAACTTGGCCTGACAAGTTTCCAAAGCAGCAACCAAAATACACATAGGGGGAATGTATCTGCGTCGCGGACTTGATGGGCCCTTGGGAAAAAATGAAGTTTGCATCGCGGACAGGTCACTGACTCGTCTGGTTCAAAAATTATTTTAAGAAAATCTTGCGGGAGCAGCTCCGCGTCGCGGACTTGTTTCCCAACGAAAATCTGAAATTTGGAATTTAAGTTTGGCTTCATTAAAAGGGCAATCTAAGTGAGGGGACTTTTGGGTATTTTACAGGATGAGTTTACATTGGTTTTTGGTCAGTTTTAAACCACATTCACGCACTCTAAGTCAGATTTACAAATCACTCTCATCTCTCTCAAAACTCTCTGTACATTTAAGCACTATTGAAGAACAAGAAAGCTTGAGGAAGAAGACAAAGTCTCCAAGATTTGCATTCAAAGTTCGAATTTAGCTTCATTAAGGTATGGGTTCTTCACTCTTGGGATTCCTTTTCCCAAGAGGTTCTTTCAAAGGTGAATTCTAACAATTTAACTCCTAGGGTTTTTACTCTATAAATGGATTTTCTTCCAAACTCGAAGTTTATGAGTAATGATTATGGATTATGGTTTTCTATGGCTAATTACGTAAATATTTTTGAATAATTGATATGGTATTGTTGGTTTTCCTTTTAAGCATTTTCTCTCCTAATTCATGGATTAGATTATGTTATATCTATCACTTATGCAATGTAGATGTTGGGGTTGGAACTATAGCTTGATGAACTCATAAATAAACCCTTTCGCTTAACCCTAACTATGAATGTTTTTTTATATGACTAGAATGGTTGGGATTGATTATGTTATTAGGTATTTCACTATATTATTGGATATTTGTGGTGAATTAAGAGTAAGTTCTTAATGAAGATTCTTGAAAGTAATTATGTAAGTCTTCTAAATTATGATTACTCTATTATATTGATGTTGGCCTATAATTTATGTTATTAGGAAATGGAAGTATGTATGATGTTGCTATGCATATATGTTGGGCTACAAATATGTTAAATATGGAATCATGGTAAGGATATGATAATGTAAGGTTGATGATGTTCTCTTGTATGCCTTACACAATATGGCTATGATGTGTTAATATAACTAATGAAGGGTTGTGATGAAAGGAAGTTCTCATCCTAAACCTAATGAGCTAATGATCATGTTTATACATAGATTTAATCTCATGTGGCCTATGATAAGATTGATGACTAATGATAACTTAAAGGCAATTCAAAAAGGAAATTTATCTTACCACTGAGTAAATTAGATGTGAGAGATGTCCCTTCCAAAGTTGGAAGGTAGGTTCACAATGACTCTCATGAGATAGAGGCTTCCTTGTAATGTGGAACTATGGATCTCTAATATATATCCTAGTTGTTGAACTATGTTGCCACCATAGTAATACTAGCAAGTGGATCCACTTAGAATGCCATGTTCATGTTTTGGTTCTATTTTGGCAAGTAGACCACCTTTTTTTTGGTGTGGGGTTTCATGAAACCAGATTTCATGTTTAGATCACATGGTCTAATGTTGGTTAAGGCAATTGTTCCCTTAAGTAAAAGGAAAGACTAAAGTAAATGAACGTTGACTAGGGTGACTTGAGGAGTCTACTTAGTATAGGTAGGGGTATGACACTCCACCTTGAGATTGCACAAGTTGACTCTAAGGGAAGTCCTATGAGATTGTTCTTATGTAAAACAGCGACATGAAATATATAACGCTTATGATATATGATGTTACTCATATATGATATTGGTTACGTTGATATTGGTTACGTTGGTGCACATGTTATTGGTCTATATTGCTATATGTGGTGATGACTACTTATGATATATGTTGTATGAAGCAAAACATTTCTTATGGTCTCCCAACTTGTTTACTTGATTATGTGGGGTTATAGGGTTTCACATGATCATTGCACTTGTAGGCTTGAGATGGGATCATTAGTAAGTATTTTGTATGTTATGTTGATATGAACTATTGAACATATAATGTTAATTTACTTTATGATAATATGTCTTTGGTTATGATCATGCTTGATGTTGTGGTCATCCTTATCGTGTATATGTTCTATTGTATGTGCATTAAAGGTTTTTAAATGACTTAGCATGCTTCTGTAGAAATGGTCCTTTTTATGCATGTCTTTGAATGCTTTATGTGCATATACCCATACTTAGTACGTGTGACTTACTAACCCATTTACTTAATAACTACATATGTAGCGGCCATTGAAGATTAAGAAGGTCGATTGACGAAGCTTGGAACTCTTTATCAAAGCGTTGGTAGGTCCTCATGTTCGGGGATACTATTTTATTCATTATTCTAGCCATGAACATTGTAGTAGTTTAAGAGATACTCTTTTATTCCTTTTTATCTGTTGGATTTCATCTTAGTAAGGCTTATATGGAATATTGATATTGTATTTTCTAAGTTCAAGACTCGTATTCTTTAGATGGTTTTTATATGAGACAATTTTTTGACTATCATATGTATGTTGATTTTGTTGCTAAAAGAGAAGACTAAGTATTCTTCTATGTTAGAGGTCTATGTATACCTCAACATATGATAAGTGAGAACTGTAAGTATACTTCACTTAGTATATGCAAAAGTTTTTAATTTTCCGCAAATTTCAGCATATGACATGTTATGACGAATGCTAAGGGCTTGTCTGAGTCCTATGCGAGGGTGAGACGCCGGTTACATCTTGGGGGGGTGCTCTCCAGATGTGACAAAATGTGATGAACTATATCTTCTTAAGGGTGTACTACTTAGGTTAGGTGGTGGAATGAGACTCCATCTATGCATTGCACAAGTAGACATTTTAAGGTGGTCTTGGTGTGTCCTTATGATGATAATGAATGAATGGGTCATATATGATGATATTGAAGCATGTTGGTCTTTTGTATAATGTTATTGAATGTGGTATGAATTGTTATATGTGATATGCCTAGTTTAGAGTGACTTCAAACTAACACTTGGTGTGGGTGGTAGTACGGATGCTACTTGCACATTGCACTAGTGCGACTTGGGGTTATCTTAGATAATGTTGCTTATATGAGGATTATGGTTTATAATGTGTTATGTCTTTGAGAATAAATATGATCATGTGGAAGTGGATAGTATGAAGGTCCACCTTGGGTGACCTTAGGGTATTGCTTAGGTGTGGATGGTGGTATAGGACATTATCCCCACATTGCACAAAGTGATGCTTGAGGGCGACTTGAGGTGAAGAGGTAAAGTAAGGTAATGGTCTATTTGTGTTGAATATGTCTCTAATGTGATAAATGACTTATGTGTTAGTTATGATTGATATATCGTGTCTTTTATACTTGTATTTCATATAGTTTACGAAAATGACATAAGTGCATGGTTTTGAACTAAATGTTCTTTTCTATCATGTTTTCACATGGTCATCATACTTAGTGCATATTTGTGCTAATACTATTCTTCTTCGTATTTTTACACAAAGTGTAGGTGGTGGTGACTAAAGGATCCTTTCTTGAGTGAAGTTCTTGGAGTTGTTATCCCAAGCTTTGGTATGTACTCAAAGATTCAAGGACACTTATATTAGGATTTTCTTTCAATTCATGCAATAGACTTCTATTTGTTTTCTTTTATTGTAAAGGATCGTGTCCCTATAAAGTTGATGCCATGTTTAGGATGGCTACATTGATAGTATTTTTGACGTTGCATAAATGAGATCTCCACTTGTTGACTTTATTGAGAAAATTTTTGATTCTGCACTATTTTTATGCCTATGTGATGAATGAATGCTAAGGGCTAGTACAAGACCTCTTCGAGGTCGAATACGCCGTGTCAGGACTAGGGGTGATATCGGGTCGTGACAAACTTGGTATCAGAGCATAAGGTTTTGAAATGGTGTTAGGGTTCAAAATCTCACATGCCACGTCTAGTAGAGTCTCGTTCATCGGTGTGAGTCACGACACATCTATGAGTGAGAGGCTATAGGACGGTAGAAGTTACATTTCTTTCATATTTAGGAGTTGTGCCTTAATTTTGAGTTCTATAAGTGTCTCTTCCTAATCCTTCTCTTGTGTTTATAGGATATGAATATGAGAGGAAGACCCGCAAGGAGAGTGGAAGAGGAGATTGTGAATGAGGGAGTTCCTCCCCAAGGTCCCCAAGATGGACAAGCTCCTCAAGGTGAGCAAGTCCCAATAGCCCCCGTACATGTGATTCAAGAGGAATTTAGGTCTACTATGCTATTAATAACTCAAGCGATGACGACTTAAGCTCAAGCTGTCACAACTTAAACTCAAGCTACGACGGCCCAATCAAATAGAGAAGATGGGACAAGAGTGAATGCCAACAAGGGTACTGGTGCGTCTAGGTTGAGAGACTTTGTGAGGATGAATCCTTCGATTTTACTAGGCTCTAAGGTGGGAGGTCATCCCAAGAGTTTGTGGATGAGGTGTATAAAGTCTATGGGAGTAACTTTGAAGGAGAAGCCAGAGTTGGCCTCCTATCAATTGAAAGATATTGCCCAAATTGGTTTACCTAATAGAAGACTAATAGGCTGGTTGAAGCGGGTCCTTTAAAACGGGAAGAGTTTTAAGAAAGCATTCCTTGGTAAGTACTTTCCCCGTGAGAAGAGGGAGGTGAAAGTTGAGGAGTTTATAAACCTTAGGCAAGGTAGCATGAGTGTGAAAAAGTACTCCTTGAAATTCACCCAATTGTCTAAGTATGCCCCTTCTTTGGGTCAAACTCTAGAGGTGAGATGAGTAGTGTTGCTCCCAATTCCACACTCAAGTGTACGTGATCGTGCAAGTAACATAGTGACTCTTAAAAGAACTATATTATCGATCTTAAACAACTTGTCAATTAACTAGTTTTACTGAATTATACTGGTCTAATTATTTATTTAAGAGAGCCAGAAAAGAAGTATGCAAGAACAAAATAATAAAATTACTTGCAATAATTGGAAAATACCATGGCTGCAACATATATTGGATTTCATTTATTATATTTTTGGCTTAGAACTAATTTTAGTTGTCAAATTACTTACTGGTTTTTATGCTTGATAGTATGATCCGGGTTACACACCTCTCGTTGCTTACCCAGTTAGATATCTAACTACATCATTGAGCGGTGATAAATAAACTAATTGACGAGAATTATATTCATCCTATTTCGTAACCAAGCAAGGTGTTCGTTTGGGCGTCACTCCTGAACATCAATCACCTCAATTTAATGGGTGACCGAGCTCTCTATATTCTCTGGTCTATCTAATCACCTGGGTCGATTTTAAGATTAGACACTAGGTTTATTTTACAGTGCACAAACATAAGATAGTAAAACAAGAATATAGAAGCAACTTATAATGACACCCAAGAATTAATTCAAAAAGCCTTATATAATCAGCATTGAATTCGTAATCTATAGCCCCAGAACAACGTCTTTAGTTACTAATGTCTATGAAAAAAAGATTAAAAAGAACCATAAAATGTATTGACAACTTTATACTTTGAGCTTCACCTCTCCCTTCCCCCTATTAATTATTTTTATGAACTATTTATAGATGTAGAAAACCCTAAATAATCTAATTGATTCCAAAACAAATTAGGAAATCAAAACCTAATCGGAGTTAAATTCTGCATCAACTATGCCGTCTTAATTCTTTAGCTTCTGTCACCTTCAATTATCCAGAGTGCTTCACATGATGCCACATGGAAGTGAGGCATTATCAATTGGCTTTCTTTGCCTGCACAATCTGTATTTAAATATGAATATAATATTTAATTTAATCTATTAAGTTGTTTGATTGATTTCCTTATTCAATCTTTCATATTTAATTCGTTTTAGCTTCAAACTTCTTCAACTTTACACCAATTTACTCCTACAAATAAAATACACTATTTAGCACTATCCATAAATTTATTCTCAAAAGGACAAAAATAAATAATAAATATGAGGCAAATAATGATTAAAATATATATTTTTGGCCTCACATCATCACCCCATACTTAAACTTTTGCTCGTCCTCGAGCAAACATTAAAGCTCATCTCAAGAATATTAAAATAGGTTTTTCATCGCTTTGGGTGATACAAACAATCATGTCATTTACCAATTACAAAACCAAGTACACTTGCCAGTCATTATGCATGACATCTAAATAAACAATAAACCTCTAACCTTCTAACCTCAAAGAAAGACTTTGAACTCATCAAATTTAAGTTTGCTCATCTACTCTCATCAAATAAAGCTAATAAAATCACCTATCCATCATGAAACAGGATCCCTCACAAAAAGAAATAGTCCACACACTCTATTCGAAAAAATTGACTATAAATTAAGAACTTCATATCAAGAACAACTCTCACACTCAGAAATGAAATTCACATGTATTCACAATGAACCATAGGTGTGTCCATTATGTACATCTCCACTAATTACACATGGTTGAATAGAATTGAATAGAACTTTAGCAGGTTGTAGTGTAGGCTGGGGACAGGTAGGAAAACTATATAATAGTAACCTACACTTCCTTAAGCGATTTACATATTAATACTTCATCACTCATTATTTTCTTCTGTTCAACAATTATTTCACAAGTAATTCTCTCAAGAATGTTTCATCCTTCTTTTTTTTATCAGATTCTTTTAAACATGGTTTTAAGTACTTTTTAGCTATCATTGATTACCTTCTCACTCAACCATCCCTTTTTCTCATAGATGATAACTAGAATAAGTATGCTATAATGCTCAAGGAAGCAAAGTGCAAAAACTAGGGATTCAACAAAATAGTCAAGGGCAAAATATGGTTACCAACAAAAGGCTACAGGCTCAAAAATGGCTAACTAGTGATACAATATCTGAAAAGACTAAAATTTACCAGAAAAATCAAAGAAAGCCTATTATCATCTCCTAAACAAAGCAACACTTTTTAATTCGCTTCAATAACATGCAAGACAAATTCTAGACTATGATGCAAAAAATGGATTAAGAAAATTCTCTTCATACATGACACAAGTATCAATCAAGATGGATCAATTCCACTTCTAAGAGAGAGATAAGATCATAACAAGCTAAAAAAATAAATTAAGTTATCTACAAAGTCACAAACATGAGCTTAGGTGTCAATGAGTTTGCATATTCTTTTTTTGTAATCAAGCATTCACAGGAAAGTACTCCTGAAAAATTAGGCCTAAATATCAAGTATCACACCACTCAAAAGGGTCTTTTCTTTTCTCTAAAAAAATAAATAAAAACTAAACTATTCCTAAAGAAAAAGACACCCAGTTCAAAGGGACTATCCTTAGGAAAAGAACCGAAAACAAAAGTCAAGAAACTCATCCTATAAAAATAAATAAAGACTCAATAAAGTAATAAAAACTAGGAATTCATTCCTCCACCCCACACTTAAAAAGATGCTTTGTTCCAAAGCATCAAATAAAATTTAAAACAAGGGTTACGAAAACTCCCTGAGTCCTTTAGGCCTAACTAGTAGCATGTTCTCTTTATTTTCATCAAGGGTCATATACACTCTACACTAACGTGCTCCTTAAATCAAATTTTTGGATACTCAGACTTAACCAAAACTTGTAAAAACAACAAAAAAAATGACACTAAAAATAAAAAAATGAATAAGAAGTTACACTATAAAATGGGTTGCCTCCCAATAAGCGCTTAACTTAATGTCGCGGAACAACACAAATAAATTCACCACTTTTCTTTCCATTTTGAAATTATGAGTTCTACCCGTAACCTTGCATCTATTTTTCTACTCCTCTCATGGTGGTGGTATAAAGATAAAGGAACGAAGTAATATATATCGCATCTTGCACTTCTTGGCCCTTAAGTGAGGAATGTTGTTTTGTCTACGTGGACTAAAAAACTTTAGAATGTAGAAGCCTTGTTCCTCATCAATAAACTCATTCATTAGTTCAAATTTTATAGAAAAGTGTTTTGAATGAGATTCAAGTTGTCTTAACTCCAAAGCAACATTATTTACAACATTCTCACTTTTGTACTCTTTGTCAACATCGATATTAAGGAATAAAGTATAGTTGAATGGTTTGAATTCCTCTTTTTGTTCACTAGTTGATCATAATCCACAACAATTGGTAATTGGGATTGAGACGCCTCAAATTTTTTAAGTGAGCCTCTAAGTCATGAATATCTGAGAAAAATTGATCGATTTCTTGTGTGAGCTCAACTCTTCCTTCAATTAGTTGGGTTGTCATGTATGTCAGACCATCACGGATAGACTCGTGAACTTTAGAAGTTGAGTTTGTTCGTATAGCCAAGATTGATTTTCTTTCTCTGCTTCTTCATAACTTTCTCTTTGTTGGGCTGCAATCTATTCTAATTCAGCTAGGGTTGCAATTTCTAAGTGAATAGCGTCAAGCTCATATATAAAATTCATGATTGTTTGTGCCCTTCTGTGCATTCAAACATTTGTCGAGTGATTTTTTAATTAACTTTGTCCAACATGCCCGTACATTTCATAAGTGAAGTTTATTTTGCATTCTCCATTTTATCGCTCGTACCAACATCATAAATAACAGAAGAATCATGATAGAGATTTGGGGACGGGGATCAGATTTCGGACTATCATTCCAATGAATATATTGACAACCACATATATGACATAAAGGACATTCATCACCTAACGACGATTTATCTCAATCATCCATATCACTAAGAATACCAAATTGTTCAAAGAAAGAAAGGAAAAAATAATTAATTATTTAGAAAAAGCTAACTAGAGTAAATAAAATTTAAATAAATAAAAAGAAAAAGTATAACCTAAAATAATAGTTAATTTCTAAGTCCACGGCAGCGGGCTAAAAACTTGTTGCTCCCAATTGCACACGCAAGTATAAGTGGTCGCTCAAGTAATATAGTGACTCTTAAAAGATCCTGATTATCGATCCCAAAGGACTTGTCAATTAACTATTTTTACTAAATTATACTGACCTAATTATTTACTTAAGAGATCCAAAAAATAAGAATGCAAGAAAAAAATAATAAAATTGCTTATAATAATTGGAAAATCACAGGGGTGCAACATATATTGGATTTCATGTATCATATCTTTGCCTTAGAATTAACTTTAGTTGTCAAAGTACTGGATTATAGGCTTGATAGTATGATCCAGGCTACACCTCTCATCGCGTACCTCAGTTAGCTATCTGACTACATCATTGAGCAGTGATAAATAGACTAACTGGAGAGCATTTATGTTTCATCCTATTTCATAACCAAGCAAGGTGTTTGTTTGAGTGTCATTCCTGAACACTAATCATCTAAATTTAATGGGTGGGTTGAGCTTTCTATATTTTGGTCTATCTAATCTCTCCTCGAGTCAATTTTAAGATTAGACACTAGGTTTATTATAGTGCGCAAGCATAAAATAGTAAAACAAGAATATAGAAGTAACTTATAATTACAACCAAGAATTGATAAAAAAAACCTTAAATACTCAACATTGAATCTGTAGCTACAGCCCTACAACAAGGTCTTTCACTACTAATGTCTATAAAAAGAAGAAGAAAAAAATCATAAAAAGTATTGACAACTTATACTTTGTTCTTCATCTCTCCCTTCCCCCTAATAACTATTTCAATGAATTATTTGTAGATGTAGAAAACCCTAAATAAACTAATTGAGTCCAAAACAAATTAGTAAATCAAAACCTAATTAGAGTTGAATTCTACGTCAACTAAGCAGCCTTAATTCTTTAGTTTTGTCGCCTTCAATTATCTGGAGTGCTTCACATGATGCCACGTGGCAGTGAGACAGTATAAATTGGCTTTCTTTGGCTGCAGAATTTGCATATAAAAATATGAATATAATATTCAATTTAATCTATTAAGTTGCTTGTTTGATTTCTTTCTTCAATCTTTCATATTTAATTCGTTTTAGCTTAAAACTTCTTCAACTTTACACCAATTTACTCCTACAACTAAAATACACTATTTAGCACAATCCATAAACATTTATGCTAAAAAAGGACAAATATAAATAATAAATGTGAGGCAAATAATGATTAAAATATATATTTTTGATCTCAAATCAAGTAGGTTTGTGACTGGCATATCCAACTTAGTTAAGCAAGAGTGTCGCTCGGCAATGATTTATGATGATCTGAACATGTCTAGACTCATGGTGCATGCTCTATCTATGGAAGAGTCTAACCTTGAAGCATATAATAAGTAGTGAGTGCTATGGGAGTAACTTCAAGGGAGAAGGCAGGGTTTGCCTCCTATACAATTGGAAGATATTGCCCAAATTTGGTTTAACCAATGAATGGCTACTAGGCTGGTTGAAGTGGTCCCTTTAGAATAGGAAGATCCTAAGAAAGAATTCCTTGGTAAGTACTTTCCCCGTGAGAAAAGGGAGGTGAAATTTGAGGAGATTTAGTAGCACGAGTGTGCAAGAGTACTCCTAGAAATTCACCCAATTGTCTAAGTGTGCCCCTTATTTGGTCTGAAACTTTACAGATGAGATAAGTTGGTTTGTGACCGGGATATCCGACCTAGTTAAGCAAGAGTGTTGTTCGGAAAGGCTTCATTATGATATGAACATCTCTAGAATCATGGTGCATTCTCAATCTATGGAAGAGGCTAAACTTGAAAAAAAATGAGTTGAAGAGACCTAGATCCAATGAACCAAGTCAACCTAAGTCTAAGAAGAGGTTTAATAACCAATGCTCCCCTATGGAGAACAAGGATAAGGAGTTTAACTCAAATTCTTAAGGAGGAAATGAAGATGGTTCTTCATTTGAAAGATCTAGGTCTTATAAGTGTGGGAAGAAACATCGGGTAAGTGTCTTGCCAGTACGGATGGGTGCTTTGGGTGTGGAAGAAGGGTCATAAGATGAGAATTTCTTTTCACACATGGAAAAGGGAGGATACCAACCAATCTTCTCATGATGGTTCGCATCCTAATGCTCCAAAGATGAACCGTTTCTATGTGCTTCAAGAGAACAAAGGAGATAATACGGAATGAAGGCCCCGATAAGTTATAGTTGATTATGATTGTCTTAAGTTGATCTTAGATGGGTTTACCCTAAGTGGGGTATGTTGAATTGAGGAAAAAGGTTGTTGATATCCTTATCTTTTCCTTTTAATCTTATCCAAGATTTAGACCAAGGGTTCCTATTATCTTTTGCATGTGTTTGAGCCACGAGTATGGTTCAGAGTTTCATGACTCGACTTATGATATACTCGTTCTTGATGATGTTGTCTTTAAATTATAAGGTTAGTACATGATCTATATTTATCATGATAGTGTGCATCTAATATGATTTGCTTATTAGCCTCACGAATAGAAATTATTGGTCATGCCTACGTGTGATTTCGAAGGTAATTGCATATTTGGATATATGTTGAATTGATGAGCATGTTTAAGGTTGGAGAAGGAAGTTCCTCCAATGAAATAAAGAATGTGAAGTCTTGATGCATAATGAGTTTGTAGATGTAGTTCCTACTTTCTTGTTGTATTCTTAAGCTTGTTGATGTGGAGTTGATATTTCCCCCTAGTTGTGTGTTATAAAATGATGTTGCATGCTTGGTTGTGGGATGCTAGTCTTGTGTCTTCGCCTTTAAGTGTTATAAGTGTCATTCGAGGACAAATGTTCCCAAGTAGGGGATATTGTAAGAACCCTAAAAATGAAATAGAATGCACTCGAGCTTCACATGTGTTTTATTATTTAATAACTTATTAAAATAATGAGAAATAACTTTTGAAGTCAGGTTTACAGAGTTTTGAGGTCAAACGTCAAGGGAAGACCAAGATGTTCGAAAACTAGCGTTTGTGTGCTATTATGTTCTAGTGTGTTGTTCATAAATTGGTGTGTCGTTTGGAGTCTAAGCTCAATGGGAGTGACCCTAGTACCTAGATGTTCAATTTTAGGGGTAAAACGTCTGGTACGAATCCTTAAGGACCACCCCATGGTTTAAACCCCCAAAACTGCCATTGACTAAGAGGTAAAACGATCAAGAGAAAATACTACTTCTAGAACTTTCTAAATCAAAAAACATGAATGCAAGTGATTAATCACAAATTGACAGTAAAACAATGCTTAAACATGATACGCTCAAACTTACTTCTCAAATAAGAAGTGAAGCGGTCGTATCAAGTAAAGAACCCAACTAATGAGGTTGGATCGTTCCCACGAGAAAAATAGTTCAGACTTAACTTCAATCTATTATTACTACTATTTAGTCAATTATTTCCTTGGAAAGCAAAGACAATAAAAGAATTTTTTTACTTCTAAATGAATAAAAATAACTAGCTAAATTAAAGGAGACAAATAACAGCTTCAGATGTTGGAGGTTAATCAATTAATAAAAGTAACTAGGTTTACGTGTTCCCACAGGTTCATAACTTGATAATTCTAACTATAACAATTCTTTCCTAGTATCTTGCATGCAAAGTGATAAGTTCTGTATTTCTAAATCCTTGGTCCGACATCTAGAAAATTTCACTCCGCACCTTGGTCCAGCTACGTGTGTTGCTATACTTACCCTTACCTTTACCTCATATTAAGCATCGTATTCGATATTTGACTAAGTTATTACCTCGTACCAATAAATACTAACCTATTACATAGTATACACTAAGTCTATGTTGATAATTCTTTTCCTATTATCCACCTCCTTGGTCCGGCAAGTAGCATTGAGGCAAGTCCTAACGTTGCCCATCTGTTAAAAAGACTTCTAAGCGAAAGAATCATCAATACATGCAAGACACTATTCTAGAATTGTTATTTTAGTTAGGTTTTACCTCATTATTCGCCTATGGTTCCTGATACGCTCAAACTTACTTCTCAAATAAGAAGTAAAGCGGTCGTGTCAAGTAAATAACCCAACTAGTAAGGTTGGGATCGTTCCCACGAGGAAAAAATAGTTTAGACTTAACTTTAACCTATTATTACTATTGTTCGGTCAATTACTTCCTTGGAAAGAAAAAACAATAAAAAGGGGGGTTTCTATTTCTAAATGAATAAAAATAACTAACGAAATTGAAAGAGACACTTAACAGCTTCGAATGTTGGAGTTTAATCAATTAATCAAAGTAACTAGGGTTTACGTGTTCCCCACAGGTTCATAACTTGATAATTCTAACTATANGCACCTTGGTCCGGCTACGTGTGTTGCTTTCCTAACCCTTATCTTTACCTCATATTAAGAATCGTATTCGATAATTGACTAAGTTATTACCTCGTACCAATGAATACTAGCCTATTCGATAGTATACACTAAATCTATGTTGATAATTCTTTTCGTATTATCTACCTCCTTGGTCCGGCAAGTAGCATTAAGGCGAGTTCTAACGTTGGCCATCCGTTAAAAACACTTCTAAGCGGAAAAATTATTAATACATGCAAGACACTATTCTAGAATTGTTATTTTAGTTAGGTTTTACCTCATTATTTGCCTATGGTTCCCACAACCCTAGTTATGGAGTTTAGTTACCCATAGTCATAATCACAATATTCAAATATATTATATAAGAATTCATGTACTTACTTCAATGAGAAAGAGTAAAATCCGAAAGTTTGCTTAATTAATCAACAAAAATCACCAACAATCACTTGCAAGAATCTCAAAGATATCAAGAATCTCACAAAAAGTCTAATGATAATCAAAAGCCTAACCAAATAATCCAGAGTCTAACTAATAATACAGTGTCTAACAATACGGTGTCTAACCTCAAAAACGAGGTTTTTCGAACTATTTATAGAAAATAAAAACCTAATTAAACAAGGATTCTATTTTCTGAAAATTTGTCAAAACGCGGCTGGGTCGACGGACTTCGCGACAGATCGTCGTGGTCACGACGGACCGTCATGGACTCCGTCGTCCCATACTTGTGCAATTTCTTCTGCTGCTCTCTTCATTACCCTCGACGACAAGTATGACGGATCGTCACAGACATAACGGTCCGTCAAGGGTCTTCGTTCCAAAACACTTAAACTCTTGGAATATGGGTACTGGGATTACTTCTCTGAACTTCGTGACGAACCTGCAGGACGGACCGTCATAGACACGACGGACTGTCATGGACTCCGTAACCCCACACTTGGTCAGACTTCCCCATCTTCTTTCAGCAGTTGCACTACGCTGCCACCTACGGACCGTCACAAGCACGACGGACCATCACAAGCTCCGTAGGTGGTCTCTTCTGCATTTCTTCGCTCAAAATCTCCGCATTTATCTTTGGCAAGATTTCCTGCAAATAAAGAGAAACTTATATAAAAATTAGCACAAAAGGGCTTTCGGACACACTAAACTTAAGGAAAAAGTATTAATAATACCATGAAACCACGGTATATCAGTTCCCACAACCCTAGTTCTGGAGTTTAGTTACCCATAGTCATAATCACAATATTCAAATATGTAATATATGAATTCATGCACTTACTTCAATATGAAAGAATAAAATCCAAAAGTTCACTTGATTAATCAACAAAAATCACCAACAATCAATTACTGAAATTAATTGAAGACTAAAGATTCTCCAAAAGTGTAATAATAATCACCAAGTCTAATCCACAAAAGAAGCTCAAACAACCAAGAGTCTAACCCCAAAAATGAGGTTTTTCGAACTATTTATAAAAAAATAAAAACCTAATTAAATAAGGACTCTATTTGCTGGAAATCTGTCAAAACGCGGCTGCATCGACGAACCTCGCGACGGATCGTCATGGTCACGACGGACCGTCATGGACTCCGTCGTCCCATACTTATGTAGTTTCTTCAGCTGCTCTCTTCATTACCCTCGACGGCAGGTATGACGGATCGTCACAGGCACAACGGTCCGTCG
>NC_028643.1:40791500-40792277 GCF_001406875.1 Solanum pennellii | reverse complement strand
AAAATCTTTGTACAATAGTATCCATGTTTTATCTTTTGCAATCATTTGGCTATCAATCCCGATCAGTTTCATCCTATTTATGCATGCTATCACTATTAGGCTTGAATTATGTGGAATCAGACCATGACACAGACTCACCATGCACTAACACCTATCCTCTTCAATTTCTCACTGAGGTGTTAATATTTCCGGTATTGCAACTAGTGTCCTCACTTCAAAAAAATATCCTCATTTTTCAAACAATGATTTCAGTTTGAGTATAAGGATTACTTTTTGACACTCACTCTCAGAACAAATTCACACTCATTCATACATATTGCCATAAGCTTGCCCTTATTTTCACTGCTTTAAGTTTGCTATACAACTCTTAGGATCACGATAGGACTTTCTTAGCTTGTAACATAGGCTCCGAGTCAGGTAGGGTATATTTAGGTATACTTTAGTGACTTTTTGCCCTCCTTGACATATCGGCTAAACATACCACTTTTTATTATTTTATTTCGCCCAATTTCTCATATTCTTTCACCTTGGTATTTTGTGTAAGTGACTCTCTCATTTTCTTGCTTGTATTTATTATATTTTTATTTTCAACTGTTTTTTTAGTCACTTTACTTTTGTTCTTTCTCTCTCTTTGTTCTTTCAACCCCACTTTCCATAGCGTTCCTCATAATAGCCACCCTCAACTCATGGCTTTGCCATGAGTCAAAGTACACAATACCCAAAGTAGGGTCAGGGCCATGAAAAGGTTGTTTACTGCATTAGCCACCCTCAACTTAT
>NC_028643.1:40774429-40791273 GCF_001406875.1 Solanum pennellii | reverse complement strand
TATTCAAATCTTCCTCACACTCACTTGACATCTCATTACTCTACTAGATTATTAGACACCTAGTTCGAATTTGAGACTTAGGGTCATGCAGTGGTGTACCTCAATGTCATGCTTAGAGCCACACATTTATCAATTACTATGCCTAGTCATGCATCATTTTCATTTCATCAGGATATCATTTTAGCCATCATGCTTCAGAATTAAACTATGTACACAAGATATAGACATACCGGTTCAACAATAAAAATAATTAGTCTCTTAGGGAAAAAGAACACAGGAAAGAAAACCCCAAAAGAGGATAGTGAATTGGGCTACTCAGACTTCACCCTAGCACTCACTTTCCATTTACCCCACCCCCAACAAAAAGACATGCAATTGTCCCCAATGCATAAAAAAATTGAAATACAAGAGTGGTAGGTGAAGCAAACCTGGGGCGCAAAGCGCTGACGATCAGCAAGCTGGTGGGTCCGGTTCCCCGGAACCCACTACCTCTGTAATCTGGATACCCTGAGTAGTGTCCTCAGCAACAACAACACTATCAGCAGTGCCTCCCGCTATCTCCACATTTCAGGAGCTAGATGCCCCAGCAGCTGACGCTACGACCCTCATCCAACGCGCCTCCTCATCAGCAAGCGAGGCTCTCCTCGCATCCTCCATCTCACGACACTCCTTCTTCCGTGCTCGAGCCTCATCCTCCTCTAGACCCCTACGCCTCTTGGCATGCTCTCAAGGGGGAGGTGGTGGAATCTCAAAAACGGCAAATAAGGCCGCCATCACTGTGTCTTCAGCAGGCTCTGCAGAAGGGGCCTCAGACTCAGGCACCCTAGCCTCTAAGATCATATTGATGTCTGCGCGAAGGTTGTCGACCGCAGCCTGAAGGGTCAACACATCTACCTGAGGGGCTGGCCGGGGTAGCACCCGCAACTCAAAAGCGTCCAACCGCTGATGAACCTCAGCGATCTTCCGCTCTGTGTGCTGGACCATTTTTTTCTCCAAGTGCTCTTCTGACTCAGCAATAGACCTTTGCATCAAAGGCTGGATGTGATGCAAAAGTGTAGCCATCTGTGCCTCTAATTTCTGGACCCTAGCAAGCGGGACCAGAGCGGGGAAAGGGGCTAAGCGAGAGGAGCTCGGGGCAGTGCTACTACCCGGGATAGACTCGACCGGGGTAGTGTCAGTGGAAGCCGCCTGCGTAGCCATGCGGGCCTGTGCTACCATATCATCCAGATTGTCACCAAGTGGAGGCAATTCTGTACGGGGCCCTCTGCGTGGAGCCAACTCATTGGCATCATCCCAGATGAGGCTGATATCAACAGTGCCCGGCGGGGTCTTGAGCTGATCAACGTGCAATATAGGCACACCTACGGACCTGCATAGAGAAAATATCATGCACGGAAAAGGGTACGCTTCATTAATGACGCGACGAGTCCCAGATGACGGTCCGTCGCAGTTGTGACGGTCTTTCGTTGGTTCTGTCGCGTGTGCCCTAGTTTTTAAAATAACAGAAAGACGTACCTGGCACGACAGATTCATGCGTTGGTCCGTCGCATGCATGACGGTCCGTCGATGTATCCATCAATGACTGTTGCAGAGTGATATTCTGCAGAATTTCCTTGTGATGTGCCTACAAATTTAAAACCCATCAGTAGAAAATGCTACCATTACTAAAAAGAAAAACTATAAGTATTGGGTTGCCTCCCAACAAGCGTCTGATTTAACATCGCGGCACGACTGAGGACACTTGATTACTCAGCCTTAATCAAGATGGTATGCCTATATCACTTCATTCACCGATGCAGTATGCCCAAAATAGAGTTCTATTCATTCTCCATTCACCTTAAATCGCACTCCCTCCTTGGTTTATAATTCAACTTATCCATGAGGGAATACTTGGGTAATCAAGTAAAGGCCAGTCCGTTTGGACTTAAGCTTGCCCAGAAAACAACGCAACCTAGAACTGTCTAAAAGCACCAAATCCCCAACCATAAACTCTCGTTTTTCACCTTTTAGGTCATTATCCTTCTTCATCTTTTCTTTGTAGGATATAGCAGATACCGATTGGAGCTCACCACTTTGCCTCATGGACCTACAAATGTTGAAGGTCGCTTCTTCATTGTTCAACCAAAATTTCATCTGCCCCTTTTCCATATCAACTAAGGCTCTACCCATAGCAAGGAATGGCCTCCCAAGAATAATAGGCACTTCAAAATCGACTTCACAATCAAGAATGACAAAATCTGCCAGAAATATGAACGACTCCACTTTTACTAGCACATCGTGGAGTATCCCTATAGTCCTTTTCACTGTTCGATCATCCATCAGTAGCCGCATCACAGTGGGCTTTGGGTCACCCAAACCCAACATCTTGTAAATCGATAGGGGCATGAGATTTATGCTTTCCCCCAGATCATATAATGCATTCGCAAAATGTAATGACCCGACTGTACAAGGAATAGTAAATGCACCCACATCTTCTTTCTTTTGTACGAGAGATCTTGTAGCAATAGCACTACAATGTTGCATTCTATCATCATCCTCGAAAGTTACCGATCTTTTCTTTATAACCAGATCTTTCATAAACTTGGCCTAATCGGGCATTTGTTCTAGAGCTTCTACCAAAGGGACATTGATAGAAAGCTGCTTCAACATTGTTATAAAATGCCGATATTTACCATCCTCGGTCTTTTTAACTAATCTCTAAGGAAAGGGTGGTGGTCTAGGCATGGGAATTACCTTTATAGGGACTTCTGCATCTTTTCCAGTGCTATCTTCTGCTTCACCACTAACCTCTACCACCTTATAATTATCCTTTCTTATCTTTTACTCATTAGACCGCATAAGTGGGTCAATGGTTTGCTTACCACCCCGAGTAGTGATTGCCATACAGTGTGCATCATTTTTCGGATTTTGGACAGTGTTGCTAGGAAGACTGCCCGATTGTCGTGTGTTCACAGTCGCAGATAATTGAGCCATTTGCAACTCGATCTGCTTAATCGATATTGCATGTGTATCAACTTTCTGCCCAATACCCGCTAAATCACTCCTCAACTCTTTAATGTGCTCATCATTAGCATCGAACCTCCTTATCATTATTTGTAACATATCCTCAACTCGCACCATACTATCTCCACCATCCCTAGGAGTAACTTCACGATTTTGAGGAGGGACATAGGGCTCATTCCTATCATTTTTGTTACCGTAGTTACCCCTATTGAAGTTGTTGTCGTGGTTGTAGTTTCCATCTCGGATACAATGACCCTCACGGTTATAGTTACCATAGATCCGACCTTGGTTCCCTTGACCTTGGCGCCAATTATCCTGATTTGAGCCTTTGGAACTCGGTCGGAAACCCCCCGTCTGCTCATTTACTACATAGGAATCCTCCGTATAATAGCATTCATCATTTGGTGGTGGTGGTTTAGACAAGTAGTTAACTGCATTTATCTTTTCTGCACCCCCAGTGATATGTTTTAATACCAACCCAAGCTCAGTTCTCATCTGAGCCATCTCTTCACGAATCTCATCTGTGGATGGGTTGTGAGTGGATTGCACTGCGAAGGTGTTTCTCCCAGTATCTGACTTCCTAGTACTCCAAGCTTTATTGTTCCGGGAGATTTTCTCTAACTTTTCAGCAATCTCAGCATAAGGACACTCCCCATAAGAACCACCCGCTATAGTATCGAACACTGCTTTATTATTATCATCATGTCCCCGATAGAAGTATTCCTTCAGTGACATATCATCTATGCGGTGATTGGGGACTCTTCTCAAAAATAAGGTGAATCTATCCCAAGAACTACTAAATAACTCTCCCGGTAGTTCCACAAAGTTGTTCACTCTGTCTTTGTGGTTTAGTTTCTCGGAAACCGGGTAGTAGCGTGCTAAGAAAACGTCCCTTAGTTGGTTCCAAGTGAAAATTGAGTTCTAAGGGAGCTTAGTGAACCAAATAGCAGACTCTCCCGTCAGTGAGAGAGGAAACACTCTTAGCCCTATTACATCCAAGTCCAAGTCAGGCCTCCCTACACAACTTTTACACACTACCCTTACTTTAGCTGTATGGGCATGTGGATCCTCTGAAGGTAGCCCTAAAAACAAGCCTCTGGTAGTGAGAATTTGTAGCAGCCTACTAGTTACCACAAAGGTGTGGCCCGGTGGTAGAGGGGGCAAGACAAGTGGCCCATCGGAGTCTGCTATATTGTCATAGCCTCTGTAGTATTTTTGGGGTCGTGGAGCGGGATTTTGTCCTCTCTGTTGGTTTTCACTCGGAGCAACGGGTAACAACTGACCATGAACATCAACCGGAGCTGGGATGTTCTAGTTAGGATCATCATCATTAATACAAGTTTCGATTCATGTTGCGTAGTGTACGCTCTAATTCGTGATCGTAGGAAACAAGGGTTCTCTTCCTCTCCGTGTATTTGGCACAAGGAAGATAGTTCTGCAAGAATCAAAAAAAATAAACAAAGTAAAATAAAGAAAATATCAACTAAAATATAGTAATAAATTTAAGTTAATCTAAAGCTACTTTCCCCGGCAGCGGCGCCAAAACTTGAAACACTCAAACTTACTTCTCAAATAAGAAGTAAAGAGGTCGTATCAAGTAAAGAACCCAACTAATGAGGTTGGGATCGTTCTCTTGAGGAAAATAGTTCAGACTTAACTTCAATCTATTATTACTACTATTCAGTCAATTATTTCTTTGGAAAGCAAAGACAATAAAAGCGGTTTTTTTTTACTTCAAAATGAATGAAAATAACTAGCTAAATTAAAGGAGACAACTAACAGCTTCAAATGTTAGAGTTTAACTAATTAATAAAAGTAACTAGGGTTTACGTATTCCCCACATGTTCATTACTTGATAATTCTAACTATAACAATTCTTTTCTAGTATCTTGCATGCAAAGTGATAAGTTATGTATTTCTAAATCCTTGGTCCGGCATCTAGAAAATCTCACTCCGCACCTTGGTCCGGCTACGTGTGTTGCTATCCTAACCCTTATCTTTACCTCATATTAAGCATCGTATTCGATATTTGACTAAGTTATTACCTCGTACCAATCAATACTAGCCTATTAGATAGTATACACTAAATCTATGTTGATAATTCTTTTCCTATTATCTACCTCCTTGGTCCGGCAAGTAGCATTAAGGCGAGTTCTAACGTTGGCCATCCGTTAAAAAGACTTCTAAGCGAAAGAATTATCAATACATGCAAGACACTATTCTAGAATTGTTATTTTAGTTAGGTTTTACCTCATTGTTCGCCTATGGTTCCCACAACCCTAGTTATGGAGTTTAGTTACCCATAGTCATAATCACAATATTCAAATATGTAATATAAGAATTCATGAATTTACTTCAATGAGAAAGAATAAAATCCAAAAGTTCACTTGATTAATCAACAAAAATCACCAACAACCAATTACTGAAATTAATTGAAGACTAAAGATTCTCCAAAAGTGTAATAATAATCACCAAGTCTAATCCACAAAAGAAGCTCAAATAACCAAGATTCTAACCCCAAAAACGAGGTTTTTCAAACTTTTTATAAAAAAAAATAATAACCTAATTAAATAAGGACTCTATTTGCTGGAAATCTGTCAAAACGCGGTTAGGTCGACGGACCTCGCGATGGATCGTCGTGGTCACGACGGGCCCTCATCGACTCCATCGTCCCATACTTATGCAATTTCTTCTGCTGCTCTCTTCATTACCCTCGACGGCAGGTATGACGGATCGTCACAGGCACAGCGGTCCGTCGGGGGTTTCCGTTCCATAACACTTGAACTCTTGGAATTTGGGTACTGCGACTACTTCTCTGATCTTCATGAAGAACCAGCAGGACGGACTGTCATGGCTACGACGGTCCGTCATGCACTCCGTAACCCCACACTTGGTCAGACTTCCCCATCTTCCTTCAGCAGCTGCACTACTATGCCACCTACGGATCGTCACGGGCACAACGGACCGTCACAAGCTCCGTAGGTGGTACTTTTCTGTATTTGTTGCTCAAAAACCTCCGCATTCATCTTTTAGACAAATTTCCTGCAAATAAAGAGAAACTTACATAAAAATTAATACAAAAAGGCTTTTGGACATACTAAACTTAAGGAAAAAGCATTAACAATACCGTGAAACCACGGTATATCAAAACATAAGAAGCATAACTTGAACTTGATTTCACATATCTTAAGGCAATAATAAATAAATGAAATGCTTCAATTAAATAAACAAAAAAGAAAGTATGAAATCAAATAAAGAAAGGGGTTAATCATTCCCTCCTAATTATTGAATTTATATGCAAAATTTAGACACATACAAACTAATCTCGAATAGATAGTGGGAAAAAAATAAAGAAAAGCTAAGAGGAACCAGTACGTTAAGAAATACTAAAACCATTAGAATTTTACAAAAGGAGATTTCTGGGAAGAGGAGGAAAAATAAAGGAGTGAATAACTTGTTTCAGTTGGCTGCATTTTTCAAAATATAACAGATATCAAACACCCAAGTGTAACAAATTTTGGTCAAAATGTATCATGTGGTTTGCCCAATAGAGGAGGGAATAAGTCTCGAATCTATCCTAATCGAAATAGCTAAGATAAATAGCAACAAATACTAGGAATAGGAAAAAACTATTGCAACAAAGTACATCATACCATGAGCAAAGAGAGAAAAGAAGATGAAGTGCACCAGTGGTCATAACAATGAAGAAAATCTGAGATATTAAACACGACAGTGAAAAAATTACCACAAGACATAACTTGCATTTTGTTATTGTAATCAGTAGTTCAAAATAGTCTCATAGTTACTTGCTACATATAATAGCCAACATAATAAACTTAAATCAAATAACATCAAATTTTTACTATCACGGCAAAATTCACCATTGTGTACTAATCTCACTAAAGAAACTAAATCAAAAGTAATTGAACTTTAACAAAGCAATTGAAAATTTTCAAAATAACCTAGGAGACTAAATCATAAGATAATCATACACAAAAATTCACCGAACTTTGTGAAAAGAAACTAAATCATAAAGAAAAATCACCTGAGATGATTCAAGAATTGTGTTCTTCTTCAGTGAACTGAATGAGAAAACCTAGGTTTAGTTTTTCCCAACACTGACGAGACGCAAGTTGTGGCAAACGAAAATAAAAATGGGTGAACTTTTATATTTTTTGGCGTAAACAAAAAACCTGTGATTGTATCGACAGAAAGCTAAAAAATAGAAATTGCTTTTTTCCACAATTTATAAGTTATTGTCAAATTAAATATATTAGCAACAAAAAAAAAAGATATTGTTTCCAAATATTTTTTAATATAGCAACAAATTAATAAAATTGTTGTCATTATTAAAGTTGGACAACAACGTCATCATTTTTACAAAAATATTGTTGCAATTTTTTTAATATTTGAAACTTATTATATTAGTTATTTTTAAAATATTATCACAACAATAGTAACATATTTGCCAACAACAAAAATATTGTGGTTAAAAATTAAAAGATATACCAACAATTAAATCAAGTTGTTGTGATTTATCAATATAAGCCAACAATAATATAGTTAATGCTAAAAAGTTGTTGTGAATTTCATAATTTGTTGTAGTATGTGGCAGGACAATCACGACTTAAACCTGGAAAAAACCCCAAAAATGTTATTTTCTACAAAACCTCGATCTTAAAAGCTAAAGGACGACCTAGGGCAGTTTCTCATCAAATTTCCACGAATTCTCCCTCCAAAGGTAAATTATTTACTCCCCTGTTCCGCATTTAGATTCATAGAACATAGGATCATTTTTAATTATCATTGGGGAGGGTTTTCACTCAAGTTAGTGGTGGTAAAAGCCCTAGTTGAGCATTAGGATCATGAATTTGGCCTTGAGTTGATATTTTGATATAATCAAGGTAAGTTAGGCCTTGTTTATTAATATTTGCGTTAATTAATTGTTTTAGACCAAGAACAAGCTGAAATATTCCAAAAAGGGAAGGCTCAAATGTCTTAGAAATGTTCATGCTTGGTTTCGAGGTAGGTGATGGTTCGACTTCCTATTGTGTTGTATATGCTTGTTGATTGCTCTATTGTGTGCATGAATCAAAGCTAATGAAATGATTAGTTATTAACAATTACATGTCATTAACTTGTTACTTGACTATGTGGCTATGTGCACTGTTCATTATGAGTTTAATTGTGACTGTGGTTGTTTTGACTGAATCGGGTGCCACGTTCCGACACATATATTGAATCGGGTGTCATGTTCCAACAATATATTGAATTGGGTGTGACTTTACGACACAGTAATAGTTTAGGTCTAGATTCTATGAAAGAACCACTTGTGATTATAAAATTCATATTTACTTGTCATTGATATTGGAAAATTCTAAAATTGTGTGTTTGTCATAAAATGATGACTAAATTATGCATTCTATATATGAGTGTTTGTTGTGTTGTAATTACTTGTTCCAAGCTTATCCAAATCTCCATATTCAAATTACTTGGCCATGCTTTTCTCTATGCACATTGACTTAGCTTCAACACTAACTAACAACCCACCATTCTCAAAAATGCCCAACTGCACGAACTTATACTCAAAGATCTGAATTTCCTTGGCCAAAAGTTTCTTGGTTCCACTCAAGTGATCTAAACTACCCATATTATCACTTTTCAACTCAACTGTATGCCACAACATTCGCCTTACACTGATGGTATTGAATAGTCACACATAATCCTTGAGCAATTCCATCCATATTCGCTGTCTAAAATTCCAATCCTTTTCGGTGAATACAAGTTTCAAACTATGATGATCAAATAATATTTCATACTAACTCTATACAAATAATGTCACCAGATTTTAAGAGAAAATATCACCGCCGCCAACTCCAAATCATGAGTGGAATAATTCCTCTCGTGCACCTTCAATTGACGCGACACATAAGCAATGACATTCTTATCCTGCATCAACACATCACCCAATGCAGAATGTGAAGCACCACAATAAATAATAAAGTCCTTACCCTCAATAGGTAATGCTAGAATAGGCGCAGTGGTCAAAAGGGTCTTAAGCTTTTGGAAGCTCTTCACATTTTTTCAATTCATTCAAACGGTACCTCTATTTTTGTTAGATTGGTCAAGTAGGTAGCAATTGACGCAAAATTCCTAATGAAACGACAATAGTAATTAGTAAGTCCCAAAAAACTCCTAACTTCAATCACAGAACTAGGTCATACCCAATTCTCAACTGCTTTGACCTTTTGGGGATGTACCCCTACCCCTTCTTTTGACACCACGTGCCACAAAATGCAACCGACTTAAAAAAAAATTCACACTTGGAAAATTTTGCATATAACTTTTGCTTTCCAAGTATACCCAAAACCGTACGAAGATAGTTAGGATTCTCTCTTCACCTTTTGAGTACACCAAAATGTAATCAATAAAAACTATCACAAAAGAGTCAAGAAAGAGCTTGAATACTCCATTAATTAATCTCATGAAAGCTGCAAGAGTATTAGTCAACCCACATGACATAACCAAATATTCATAGTGCCCATAACGAGTTCTAAATGTCGTCTTGGGTATATCTTCAGGTCTAATCTTCAATTTATAATACTTGGATCTTAAATTAATCTTAGAGAAGACTGTTGCACCTTGTAATTGGTCAAAAAGATCATCTGTCCTAGGCAAGGGGTACCTATTCCTAAAATTGACCTTATTCAATTATCGGTAATCTATGCATCCTCATGCTACCATCCTTCTTCTAAACAAGTAAAACAGAAGCACCCTATGGTGAGGAACTAGGTCGAATAAAACTTTTATCACGAAGCTCTTGGATTTAAGCCTTAATCTCTCCCAACTATGCGGAGCCATGCGATATGGAGGAATAGAAATAGGGTGATACCAGGCTCAAAGTCAATACAAAGATCTATGTCACTATCTGGAGGAAAGCCGATAAAATCATTTGGAAACACTTCACGAAATTCGGACACCACCGGAGTAGACCCAATGGATTGAGCTTCCATCTCAACATCCCTAACATAAGACAAATAGGATAAACAACCTTGCTCTACTAATTTGCTAGCCCAGATGGACGATATAATCTTAAATTGCTTAGGCTTATACACCCCTTCCACTCCTTTTTTTCCCTTCCCTGAATTTCTAGATTCATAGACTTAGTATTACAACTAAGAACATCATAATGGGGAAACAACTAAGTCATGCCTAAGATTATGTCAAAGTCATCTATATAATAAATCACTAAATTATCCCTAGTCTGAAATCCCATAAACAAAATAGGGCAAGCACGATACACATGGGTGACTATGACTGACTCGCCAATCGGGGTAAAAACACGTATAGGATCATCAAGAATATCATACAATATCTCAAAATCATAGGCAAATCTGACAGAAACATAAGAATAGGTGGAACCCAAATCAAATGATACTTAGAAATTAGGTCGCAAATAAGAATAGTGCCTCTAATCACTGCATCAGACTCCTCTGACTCATTTTGCTCAGAAAGGCGTAACTTTAAGATTTATTATCAATATGAGCTACATCCCTGCCTGGTTGCATGTTACCTCTATCTCTGTTACCGTTTCCTCTACCTCTACGACCTCTCTGATTTCCTCCTCGTCCTACTTGTGGACGTCTCCTACCATTATTACTATTTACTGCTGGTACAATTGCTCAAGAAGGTTGTTGTCCGGACTCAAGTGGATGCGGTTGTAAGAAATTCCTTATCATGTGTCTTATGTCCCTACAACTAAAGTAAATGCAGCCGCCAGGTTGTCTGGAGCCCGCCACATGCTCGACATTCTGATATGCTAAAAAATTATTAGAAGGAGTTCCCGAATAGTTACCGATATAGGCATACATTGCGGACTAAATTTGCTTATCTGCGAGTGTAGGTGGACCGGATCCTCTAGCATTTAAGACAACGCCCTAGCTTGACCGTCTCGCACTCCCCCTCAAGCTGGATCATAGATATTGATCATGCACAGCTTGTTGCAAAGGTAATCAACTCGAGTTCCATTCAACACTTTTGTCAACAAATCAGCTAGTTGCATATGTGTTGTGACAAAAATATATATGTTTCATCCCCTCCACTTTCTTGACATAATTGGTCACTTCTTTAAAACTCCTTCCTACAGAATTCATGTGAACAGATAACACTTGTAGCTCAGAATTAAAACCTCTAACAAACAACCGAATTCTCTCCTCTTCTGTGGTAACCAACTGTGTAGCATATCTAGATAAAACATGGAACTTGGCTCTATCGCAGCTACAAGTATACTAACGTATTCTAATGTCATAAACTCATCCTTCTGGTGATCTGTCAAAGTCCTAGGCACATACTTGTCTAAGAACAAGGCATGAAATTGGATCCAAGTAAGTGGAGGTAATGAAGAGGCTCTACATTCCATGTAAGCTATCCACCATTTCTTGGCCTCACCTTGAAGTTGAAAAGACAAGAACTCAACCCCATGTTGGTGAACAATACCCAACTTATGCAACCACTCATAACAATCCAATATGAACTCATAGACATTCTCTATATCCGAACAAAGAAATATTGAGTGCTTGAGCTTCAAAAACTTGGTCAACATATCATGCTCGTTACCGGTCATCACAAAACCCAACAAAGGACGCAAAAAAGCATCATTATCTCCCTTCTCAACCAATTTGGGAACATTGCTAGCATCAGGGGGATTCACGGGGGCTTGAGTAGGTGGAGTCATCCCTAAACCAGCCAATCCTTTCAAAAATGACATGATCTCTTGAGATAACACTGGATCAATGGTAGGAATTCCTGTCGCTTCAGCTTGCCTTAATTCCTCTTGCCCAACCTATTCAACATTTTCAACGTCCTTATCCTCTCCTATAACTTACTCATGTACCGGAGGGTTCTCATTTACCGGAACATAGTCGTTTGGTGCCTCGTCCATGACAGGTGGCACTCTCCCACTGTAACAACCTATATCCTAAAATAGACCAGATACAATCTTTTCAGAAAATACATCTAACCTATGGTCACCATCTACAGACCATAGTCTGATCTACGTCCCATGTTGTAGGTCCGTAGTTCACTAGTGCAACCCCTCCCTAAAACCCAGCTCAGAAAATTAGCTAAGTCTCTACCCATGGACAGACCTATAGTTCGTAGGTCAGACCATAGTCCATGGTCTATGTCCGTGGATCAAGACCTCGTTACCTAGTTTTTGACATGAACCACGATCAACTAGTATAATTCATGGATAAACCTACTGACCGTAGGTCTGACCGTGCGTGAAGGTTAGCAGTTAGTAAGAGGGAAATTGTTGATTGGGTCAACTTCAAATGGTCACAAATCTTAGCACAAAAGGAACTAGGTGTTCTATGACCTATGATATGATACATAATTGAATCCTCTTTACAAGGCAACTGAGTAAGCTAAAATCCAACCTCCGAGTAAAACATTATGCTCATTTTAGTAAAGGCATGCCGAGCATATTTGATCAACGGACCCGACCTACGGACCGTAGACTGAACTACGGACCATAAGTCCAATTCATCGATCACTCCGACAACAGTTAAGTCCGGGGTCTTTTGGTCTTTTCCTATTTTGTGGAACCCTTAAGATACGTCGTTTAGTCCCTAAATCATGAGGGTTTAGTAAGTTTAAGCCTAGAAACATAACTAAAACATACCTAAGTCAACTCATTAATCAAAACATAGAAAATTAGAAGCAAGAGAGGAGAAAAAGGTCAAGAACCATAGTTTAAGAATGCAACAAGGTTCCTTCAGTTCCAGCTCCGAAATCGAAAGATTTCTCCATGTAATTAATTCATCACCAGATATGTGAGATTTCACTAGTGGGTTCCTTTCACCCATTAGGTCGCTAGTTTTCAGTCAGTTTCTTAATTCCCTTATTATGATTAGACCTAGGGTTTCTTGAATGTTAGAAATTGTTGGGTTCTTAGCTATTAGAAGGATCAAAATCAGATTATTACGTTAATATTCAACCAAATGCATGAATTTCAAATCCCTATCTATGTATTTCTTTAGTTCTTGAATTACACATGCTAGGTCAGATTCTTCAGTTATTCAGTTATACATGTCTAAGTTATGAATCATTATCAGATTTATTGTTACATTTTCAGTTTGCATGTGTAGTTTTGAGCTATCCAGTATTTAGAGAAACTCCGTCATAATTATTTAACCACCTAATTCATTGGGAGTAGAATAATAACGAGTTGGACTAGGGTTCAGCATACCCAAATAGTCCCAGAACTACTAGCCACATAGGTTGTAAGTCCCCTTTTTGTAGTCATCATCTTAGTGATCACTCAGCTTGTCTTTATACCTATGGCAGGGTATATTGGGTCCTCTCGATGGGGCATATACATCGGACTCCGCAATTAACTCATATGATTTCATTATCGATTATTAGTATCTCCCACAGTTTAGTCAGATTCCATTAAATTCACCATTTATCCGTATATATAGTATTAAGTTACAACATATTATAAATTGGTCACTTCATTCAGTTATTTCAGCATTCAGTATATCATATTCAAATTATATCATTGTTTTATTGATTTGTTCAGTTATATGTTATTTAAGCTTTACTCTATTATGTATGCTCAGTGACTTTAAAGTACTAACGTACATGTGCGCTACATGTTCTCGTGATGTAGGTTAAGGTTCTCAGCATCCTAATCACGCTTAGATCGATTCCCGATCTCCAGTTCATCGGAAGCAGTGGTGAGTCCTCATTCTCCGAGGACAATAGTCATGAGTTTCTTTTCAGAATTTTTAGTCCTATAGTTTCAGTTTTGCTCGACTTAGCTGGGGCCTGTCCCAGCATTTCTAGTCAATTAGAGGCTTATTTCAGACATAGTTAGTTTCATCTTTAGTGAGTTAATATCTTCTCTATATTAAACTCATCAGTTTTCATGTATCTCAGTTATAGTATATGGGTATTCCCCTTCTTTTCATTTTATTTATGATTTAGTTTCTGCACCAGTTTATTATCTTTATTATTCTCATGGTCATGCCAGCAGGGTTAGCTTGGGACCACTTGTGGTCCTAGGTCTTGTGTTCGAGTCTCGGGGATAGCTCGGGCGTGACACCCACGACCTCTACCTCTACCTCGACTTCTATAATAAACACTTTATAACTCATTATAGATATATTTTAGTAGTTTAAAAGCAATAAAAATTTATTTCGACATTGCAGGAACTGCAATTTGAACCACGATCCCATTCAGTCGCGTTTCTGTATGGATGTCAGACTTCATCGATCGTTAATGGTTGATATTGTAATCTATTATATATCTTTGAAGTTTATTATGACAGTAATTGAATTTGTTGTTGCTGGTGGTTATTATATGGGACTATGGGAGGAGATTCTTGGAATTGGAAATATTTTTGCAAGAACACATTGCCCATTATGTTACATCGCAATGGTTCATATGATGATATGATTGCAAGCGTAATTGAGGATGGTGAGTTAACGTGCGAGCCAAATGACTTGTTTGTTAGCTATAAAATGAATGAGATGGGGAAAATACATCCCACATTCATAAATAATGATAGGCACGTGAGCTTGTACATGTTGGAAATTGGTATTCATGGCTCTAGGCCTATATTGAGGATAAACGTCAATGTGAGGCCTCCAATTGAACCAACGAATTCATCTAACAGCAACAATGATTTGATTGGAAATGAAAGATTGAGTGATCATTCAAAGGAGAGATTTGGTGATGATAATTCAAATAAGAGCTTGGGTGATCATTCAATGAATATACATGATGATCCAACTAATGTGAAAAATCATCCAATAGTTGCGGAAGATCGAACCCGAATGTTGTGAAGAAATACAGGGCGAAAAATATTGGAATCACAATCCGACCATTCCTTCTCCGATGGAACTAATATATGTATACCCCAAACTTTTAGTAACAAGAATGAGTTGCAATTGTTATTAGCCGAAGTAGCGGCAAAAAAGTCCTTTGATTTTTATACTGTGAAGAGTTGTACTAAATACTTAAAGGTGAAATGTGTTTCTCATAACTGTGGATGGATGTTATGGGAGATGAAATATGAGCATTCGGATAAATTTCATATCTACAAGTATATTGACGAACATAGTTATGGCGTTGAACATGCCAACAGTAGCCACAGAAAAATTTCAATCAAAGTGATTGCTTCACTTTTTGTAAACATGTATAGTGATGGCAAGGTTCCAAATGTTAAAGAGATTCAAAGATCTATGTTCAATTCTTTTCATTGTAGTCCAAGCTATTGGAAATGTTGGAAGGGTGGTTTGGTTGAAGGAAATGGTCTGAGGGACAGCAGAGAACGGATATTCATGAATACCGACTTTTTTCTTACATGTTGGCGACACTTAATATTGATTCTAGTTATTGTCTCATGGTAAACGGGGATAGACATAGGTTAATGGATTATTTCTTGGAATTTGGTTCTTACATTAAGGGATTTGCCTACATAATAAAGGTGATTACAGTTGATGGCACTCATTTACATGGTAAATACGAGGAATTGTTGTTGAGCGTTGTTGCACAAGATACAGAGAATCATGTTTATCCGATTGCATTTTGTGTCGTGGACGAAGAGAATGATGCATCTTGGATATTCTTCTTTGAGAAATTGAAGGGGATTCTGGTCGATGTACCAGATTTGTGTTTTATCTCCGATAGACACAAGAGTATCGCCAACGGTATTGTGAACGTTTGCGATCATGCTCACCACGGATATTGTATGAGTAACCTTGGTGAAAATCTCTGTGTAAATCATCATTTTGGAGATTACCTTTATCTTTACTACAATGCGGCAAAGGCTTATTCTTTGGAGGAGTTTGACAATCATTTTGTAGAATTCAAGAACAAATGCCCCGATGTAGTCTTCTTCCTTGAGAACGATAAATAGATATGATGTGATGACCACAAATATCACTGAGTCACTTAATGCTATGTTGATAGACAAAAAAGAGTATCTTATGGCATCTATATTTAATTAGATTCCTAAGAGGTTAGAAGAATTGTTTAGGGAGAGACATGCATATATCCTCAAATCAATGGGTAATCAAATGGTGTCGGCTGCGGAAAAAATTGCAAGAACAAAATGATCGAAGGAGACTCTTTGTATGTGGAGAATGTAAACAGGAACCACAATCAATTTACCGTGTTCGGTGCGGGTGTTACGACCTATGTATACCTACTGGAAAATTCACGTTTATGTAGTGAATATGATTTGAACAAGATACCATGTGCTCACGCGATAGTCGCTTTGCGATCGAAGCATGGCAATGAGTATGGTATGAGCATCTATGATTACTCTTCGCCGTTGTATAAAGTTGAAGTGTACCTTCTTGCATACATGGATTCTATTAATATTATCCTACTCGAGTCGGAGTGGTGTGTTCCAGATGAATTGATTAATGTGAATATTTTTCCGCCTCTTGTCGATACCAAGCTTGGTAGAAAAAAAAGAAAGTGTGTCAAAGACGTCTGTGAGAATTTCAACAGAAAGAGAAGGAACAAATGTTTAATTTGTAAGAGAACCGAACACAAGAGAACTACATGAATGAACAACAACAAATCTTAACAAACTTGATTGAATTTTGTTTTTGTAATGAAGCTACTGTTTGTTTTTTGCTACTGTAATCGAGCTTCTATATTTTCTTTTTGCTACTGTAATCAAGTAATTGCCAACATTTTCATCAATATATTGTCATATATTATCATAATTACTCATTATCTAATATAGATAAATCAAAAGATGACATACATTTTGTACATTGTATATACATATATATATATATATATATATATATATATATATA
>NC_028643.1:40770763-40774391 GCF_001406875.1 Solanum pennellii | reverse complement strand
TATATATATATTATATAGAAGAGTGAAGTGAGAGAACGACCAAGGGCAAAAATTTAATTTCACGCAAACAAAAATCTATTAAGAAATATATTTAATAATTCTAGAAACATCTTTTTATATATGAAGGGAATAATGATCAAGGGCAAAAATGTAATTTCATGCTAACAAATCTATCAAGAATGATAACAAAAAAATTAAATATTTCAAGAAACACCCTAAGTTATTGTTATCACCATTAACTTATTTTGTTATTACTTCACTTTCTTTTCTTTTGTAAGTTATTGTGATATTTATTTATTATTACGCTATTTTACTATTACTTTACTTTAATTTAATTCTTAATTCATTATGTTTATAAAAAATGCCTACTTTTTATATAAAAATTTATCATGAATTTATTATTTTCATCTTTATTTTGGCTCTAATTAATATACTTGAAAATAAATAACTGTGATAAAATTAATAATATATATTAGATTGAAATTATAGAAAAAAATGTTAAAAAGTAACTTTACAAATAAAAAAGAATAGGATGATATATCTGTATTAAAGACAACTAAGAATAAAAATGTAATTTTGTTCTAATAAAAATCTATTAATAATAAATAATTCTAGAAACATCTTTCTACATATGAAGTGATTGATGATCAAAGGTAAAAATGTAAGTTCATGCAGAGCAAAAATCTACCACGAACGATATTAAAAAAATTAAATAATTCTAGAAACATCTTTAGTTATTATTATTAGTATTACCTCATTTATGTTATTTTTTTCATTTTATTATGAGTTATTGTGATATCTATTTATTATATGAAAATAAATAAATAATGATTACAGTTAGCTCTTAATAATTATATATCAAGTATAATATTAGGTGGAATCAATCAAAATTAAAATTAAATTTATATGTATACTAAATTTTGTGTATTGAAATATTTTTTAATTTTGTAATCTTAAATATGCCATGTAAAAAAATTAAAACTCAAAAATTATTTTATTTTTGAAATAAAATAAAAAGTAAGTTCATATAAATCGAAAAGAATGGATTCATATATTAAAAATGAAATATGTATGTGTTATTATTAAAATACGCTTTCATACATTTTTCTTTAAAAAATCATTTGACTTCCTTCTACTAATTTGAGCATATATGTTGAGTATTAAATATTTGAACATTTTAATATAGAAATATAATGATTTAAAACTTTAATTTTTTATTTTAATTTTTAGTTTGTTACATATTTGAAAATTACATTAAAAAACGCAATGTAACAATTTAAGATATTTATAGAAAACATAGTTAACAACATGATGAAATTTGGTTGACTCCCTTATTTTTATCGAAACAAAAAAAGTTACAGATGAGCTAAAAATACTATAAATCACAGTAAAATGACAAATAAAAATAGTGAGAATCATATAGGAAATTTCGTTGACTTTCCAAAAATCACTTGCATCACATAAGATAAAACAGATATAGTAACATATATTATTCGAAAATGATATAAAAGTCACATAAATTAATAATTTAAATTTTAAAAAAAAACACATATAAAAAATTTAGTTCATTTTTCCAAATTTCATTTGTGTCACATAAATTGGAAGAAAAAAACTAACATATGTTGGACCTGCGCTAGCGCAGGCACCTATATATATATATATGTATATATATATATATACATATATGTATATATATATATATACATATATGTATACATATATATACATATATGTATACACACACACACACACACACACACACACATACACACACATATATATATATATATGTATACATATATATATATATATATATGTATACATATTTAGAATCAGATAGATTATTAAAAGATTTAAAAACAACTATCTTAATAAGCTCTAAAAAAGAAATAAGTAATAGATTAGATCATATATTTTTCTTAGCTAAAATACTAGAAAAGAAATTAACAAGACATCTTATATCTAGAAAAATCTTAATTAAAATTACTTTATGAAAAATCTTCCTTTTGCTAAATATATAAGAGTAAATTAGTGGATATTATATAGAAAGATAAACGAAAAACAAAAACTACAAAAAGAAGAAAAAGAACTAGAAGCCTATATATATATTTGTGAAAACGAATTTTTCAAACTAACAGATTTTGAACATAATATAAATAACGAAGAATATATAAAAGGATTAAAGTGGGAACTACAAGATATTAATACGAGAATTTATAATTGCACTAAAAGGATAAAACAATTTAGAAAAATTACAAACCAACTACGTTAGGATAAAATAAATAGTTAAAATAGCTTCCTTAAAAAATATAGAATATTTAGATTTACAAATAACTTTAGAAAAAAGATTTAAGAGAAAAGGAGAAAACATTATTAAGTGTAATTTTGATAGTGGAGAACATAGTTAACACACAGAAGATCCTCAATATAATACTTTAATAGATTTATTAATAAACCTTAGTGAAAAAATTAAAGAACATAATTGTAAAATCATACAGATATTAAGCGAACAAGAAGAAACCTATAATAGACAAAAAGAAATTTTCAATAAGATAGAAGAAAATTTAGATTATTTAAAAGAACAAGGAATAGAGTTAACTAAAAAATTAAATAATAAATTAAAAGAAGAAGTTAATAGAACTTTAATCATAAAACTACAAGAAATAAAGACAGAATTAGAATCAATAAAAGAAATAGTTCTTTCATGATAGATTTAATAGAAGCAGAAACACATAAAGAAGCAATAAGATTAATAGAAAAAAAGATAGTTCTTCCATTAGATTATAAAGAATTTAACCCATCTTCAAAGTCAGATCAAATTATTATACAACAGAATAATATAATAATATCACTTCTATTACAATTACATAAAAAGATAGATAAAAAAGAAAAATCTGAAGGAAAAAACATAAGCACAACTGGAGTAGAAGAATTAATAGAAAAGCTAAATAAAATAGAAATTATTCCTCAACAAGAAAAAATAGTTAAAAAACAGAAAAAATGGACATTTTTCCAACTAGATCAAGAGATAAAAGACCAGGACCTAGTTACACCCAGAATAAAATAAGTAATAATTTTATATCAAAAATATTAAATAAAAAGGCAAGAGAAGAAAATAATCAACAATTAGACGAAATAATAGATACAGATAAAGATATACAAATTTTCCAACAGAATCAATTAAAATTATTAAATCCAAAAGTTTTATATAATATAAATTCAAAATCTCAATTATACAGACATTATAGAGAGGAACAATTATCGGTACTAGGAAAAAATTATGTATCTTTACCCCTCATAAATGAAGAATCTGTAAAAGAAATAAAAAATGTTAAAAAGGATTTAATGCATTTAGGATTAATAGTAATAGGAATTAAAGGATTAACTAGAAAAAATTTAGGAACAAAGACATTAATTACCATATATGATAATAGATGGTCAGATATAAAAAAGGCAATCATAGGATTAACAGAAGTAGACATGACTAATAATGGAGGAATTTTCTATATAAGTCCAGACTTTATGATTAATTTAGATGAATTAGGAACTCAAATTAGAATAGGAATACTGTAACGACCTGTTTAGTCGTTTTGAGCAGCAGATTTTAATTCTGGAAAATTGGCTGAGG
>NC_028643.1:40745958-40760763 GCF_001406875.1 Solanum pennellii | reverse complement strand
CAGCCAGTTTTTCCAGAAATAAAATCTGCTGCTCAAAACGACTAAACAGGTCGTTACAGATATAATGAGTAATAATATTATAAGTTATAAATATACAATTTCATATAATTTAAACATTTTTAATAAATAAAAACGGAAACATACCGAGTTATCAATCAACTGGCACTCAAACCCGATATTGTAGAACCAATTCTTGTTGTCAATTGTCGCTACACAAAAATTAAACAATTGTGGTAATGTTGCCTTTCCTTTCTTGTAGCGATCCTCCGCATAGTTCCTATTATAAATAATACAAAATAACTATACAAAACAAACAATTAAAAATACAAGTGTATACAAAATAAATAAATATGTTACTTTTTGTAATGCTTGACGAGTAAGTCTTCTTTCAGCCATATCCAAAAATTTGAAAACAAATCAGACTCTTCCATATCAGACAATGAAACAAAAGGATGTTTCATGTAAAACACAACTGGTTGTCGGGACGAACTACCTATAAAGATATGTATATAATATTTACATCATGCAAACAATATGCTTATTTATTATAATGTAAACATAAATAATTGTTGCTTACCAGCATCCGACCCAAATGAAGTCATGTATGGAGATATGTTGAATGGACCTGGGCGTCTATGCCTAACAGCTGGATTGGTGTTACTTCAGCTTCAACTTGTTTTTGTAATACAATGTTTTGCAGTGTGTTCACGCTTGGAAGAAGATGGTCTGGCAATTCATCCTGTGATTCAGTTACAACTGTTTCCTGATTTGAATCAGGCATGTATACCATTTGTATAGGCGCTGCAACTATAATAGACTCCTCTGCTTCTGCAATACGCTCATGAGATGCAGCATTGTGTATGTTATATATTACCCGACTGTTTGAGCTACTTTCAGTTTCCCTTTGTGCATTTTGTTGGGCATCCACAGTAGCATACAACACTAATTGATCTTGTGAGGCAGTACCACTTAGATCATTCAAATTATCACCCAAAACAACTTGATCCAACAGTGCAGAATTCGGGTTTAGTTCTTTCAAGTTATCTCCCAACTTAAACAGAAAATAATAACTTAAATATCTAACAAATTGATTATAAACCATTATACTAAATTTTAAAATGTATATAATCATTTACAGATACCTCATGATCTTTTAATTCACTTGGATGACCTATCGGGTTTTTTTGTGCACCTAACTCTGAAGACTTGGTATTTGACTGATGAACATGAGTGATATGCGTTTCTTGCATTACATCTTCAAATGTACCCTGAAAAAAATGTAAACAATATAAGAAAATATATTGTAGTATATTCAGTATAAAAATAACTAATATGCTGATTTATACTAATTTGAGCTATACTAGTATATAGTTCTTAATTATTTAGCACCTAAAAAATAAAAAATCTTGAATTTACTTATATACAATTTATTTCATTTCAATATGTGTATAAACTGAATTAATGTATAAATGTAGTCAAATAATACCTCTTGATCTGTCAAATTTGCAGATTGACTTTGGGGTTCATGTGGAGTGTATGTGGGCTGGTGATGAAAATCTCCGATGGGTGATTCTTGATCATCATCAACGACGTTAACCTGAAAAATAATTATACAACTGTATTCATTAGTATATGTTATATTGTATATAAATAATTAAAACTAAAAATTTATACATGTGATTCCTTGGAATTTATGGCTTTCAACACTGTTTTGAAGTTGTATTCAAGCATTTTTCTCAAATCAGCGAACTCGTCATTGACCTATGTGAAAAAGGTGCATATTTTATTAATACTTGTATATAATCTTTGCAACTAACATATATTTGAATCGTATAATTGATTACCGATTTTTTGAATGCTTCAAATTCATCACGCGAAATGGTAATGCTTGTTGACTTCTTGATTTGCCCCATTTGTGTTCTGTCTTGTACACCTTTCTGCTCTCCATGTTTATTGTTGTGTGACGTACCTGCATCACTGTGTTTCTCAACACTGTTGATATTGATGAACTGTGATCGTGTGGCTTTGGGCGCCATTGATCTTCGTGTGTATGTCTTAACCGCCTTTGTTGAAGATTTGTTGATGGAGATGACTGTAACAGATTGCTTTTTATTTTTCCTAATCGGTGAAGAACATTCAATAACTTTTTCTTTTCCTTTTCTGCTTGTTATACTGGGCGGGTTTTGGAAATCATCATCCGGATCTGTAACTTTATTGTGATCAGTCTGCAGGCCCTGAGAAATTGATTGGTCTGTCGATGGTGGAAGATGGAGGATTTTAATTTCCATTGCTGTTGGTTCAATATTTCTGAACTTAATCTGCATAATCATGAAAAATTATTAGTGAATATAATAAAAATGTAATATACAAATTGTAGCAAGTAAATGTATACTAACTTCATTAATTTACAAATTGTAGTAAGTAAATGCATACCGGATTATCTGCATCATTAAAAATTGTTTTCATTAAATAATCAAACGGAGGATGGTCGTTCTTAGTCACCCAATTGATAATCCGAAGAATGTGACTAGAAACTTTGACAGCAATCTTGTCATCAACATACGAGCAACATTCATAAAACCAAACTTGCATTGGAAGTGGAAAGCCCTGAATTCTGTAGTACTGTCCACATGGCTTTATCTTGTTGTTTATGGATTTAGCAAGTTCATTAAAAGCCTTCCGACCCCACGGATAATCCATAAATCTACCTGTTTCAACCAGATCAAAGTCCAACCTATCTATTGTTGTTGTAGTAGGTTCTGCGGACATGATAAACTCATGTATATGATATAGAATCTAAAACTTGTATGCATCTTCCTGATTGTCACCCCATACCTTTGCTTTAAAAGCTTCAGCCAATCGAGCTTTAGTGACAGGAGAATTCCCTAGAAAATACTGATCGATGATTCTATTGGGTTGATCAGTATCAAAGTAGAAGTCAGCACCATTATCAGAACAATTCAAACCAGAAATAATGGCAAACTCCCTTATTGTGAATCGAAGCGTTGTGCCATTTATATAAAAAAAGTATTGCATTGACAGAACTACCTTCCAACTCCCTCAACATAATGCATCTAACCAATTGTGCTTGCACGTGACATCGTCTCATTGTTGTTAACTGTGCGAAACACGATGATGTACATATACGATTATATTGATTTGGAGGCAGTTTATTCTGAAGCTCATTCAATGTGTCCATTTGCGTATAACATTGCATGTGAATTGTCCTTTTTTCACGGTTCTTGCAAATATATCTGACTACCTAAAAAAAAGTATATGAAATAAACATGGTATATATATACAAAAAAAATCAATTTTAAAAGAAGTCATGTACAGATTAATTTTTGTATATATATACTTACTTACCTTTTTTGTATATTGATATGTGTACATGAATATATTAGTTAAACTTGACATTATATACAAGTGTCTAAATGACTTTTTATATACTCCAATAATATATAAACTTAATATATACTAACTTCAATAATTTGTATATAACTACTAAAATATACAAATTACAAATTACATATGAAATTTTCCCATCTATTAAACAGGCTACATATATACAACAAAAATAAAAAAAGAAGTCATGCACATATTAAATTATGTACACATATACGAACTTACCTTTTTTTGTATATTGATATGTGTACATGAATATATTAGTTAAACATGACATTATATACAAGTGTCTAAATGACTTTTTATATACTCCAATAATATATAAATTTAATATATACTAACTTCAATAATTTGTATATAACTACTAAAATATACAAATTATAATCACATATGAAATTTTCCCATCTACATAACTAAATCCAATTACTTTGTGTATATATGTATAGAAAAAAAATGAGCCTTTAATATTCAATCCGCTACTACCAGCTATTGAAACAGACATGTACATATCATTTTTTTATACGGATATAAACTTAATACATACTAACTTCAATAATTTGTATATAACTGATAGAATATACAAATTCTAATCATATATACAATTTTTCCATCTGTATAACTAAGTCCAATTACTTTTTTGTATATATATACAAAAAACAAAATTAATAATGAGCCTTTAATATACAATCTGCTACAACCACTATTAAAACCACTATTAAGACTTAGTATATTTATTCATTATACATAACTTAAATTATGTATAAAGTAATCAAATCGACAAACACATAATAATTAAGCAAATATACAAATATATAACTAAACATGTATGTACTAAACATGCAATATACTATATACAATACTTAAGTAATATTTTTTGTATAATGACATCTAAGTAACCAAAAAATTGTATCTGACTTTGTGTTTTAAGACACTACCTCATGATTATGATGTTCTTCACATCCGACAACTTCAGATGCATTTTCCTCTGATTCAATGTTTACAGCTTTCCTCTTTCTTCTTCCTTGTACAATTTTAATGCCTCTAGCTTTGGCATTGTTAATAACTTGTTGAACTGCCGTAGGGTCGTTTTTTTTTCTTTGATCTCTACTCTTCCATTGTTTGTTTTTGTAGAACTTGTTTGGATTTTCCCAAAGACCCTACATCAACCCCAAAATCTTGAGTTAACCCCGTTGAAAACGATGGTAAAATGTCAACAAAATTGACATGCAAAGGAATACCTCTAGTAATCCTCAAAGATGAAGATGATTCATTCATTGTGTGACAAATTTTAGATCTATAAAGAACAAAAAATCGATTATTTCATAAAAAAATATGAAAAATTATAATAAACAGAACACATATACAAATTTTGAATAAGGAAAAAAAAAGAGGTAAACAACCAAAATTAAGGAGTACTTACGAAATTGACTTCAACTTCGGGAGGGAGTAATTTAATTTTGGACAACAATTTGAAATTCAAATCGGATAGCTGGAGTATTAAATGTAGGAGAAAAAGTTGCAATGTGAAAAGAAGAGAGAAAATTATTTTGTGTATAATTATATACAAAATTAAAAAATCAAGTTTTTATACTATTGATTATATAATAGGTTGTGGACCCCATTAATTATAGCAAAAAAAATAAACTATAATTACATAAGGTAAATAAATTAAACTATACCCCTATTATATAATTAGTTATGAATGTTTGCCATTTCATATAAATTTCATATATGGCAAACTTATTTGATTAAATAACAGTATATCGGTATAGTTTACCTAATTACATTCTATGGGTATAGTTTAGTTATTTTAGGTATCTTTAATTTTGTATATAATGTTTTTTTTATTTATACAATTTTAATTTAAAAAATGGTTTGTAACTGAAGCGTTAAATATGCTAACAATAAATTTATATAATGCCACACTTTTAGGGAAACGTCCCTTTTTTAAGCTAAACGTTCAAATTCAAAAAAACTTCAAGAAAACTAAGAATTATACAGCAAGTGAAACAAAATATAAATTTTTTTTTGCTGTTTGTGAAACTGAAGTTCAGCAATTTTGCAATCGAATACAGGTAAGTTTTAATTCGATGAACATTCATGTTTATTATTGCATTAACTATACAATGTTAAATTGGATTTAGAAATTGTGATTTGTGTTCGTTCGTTATTGTGATGTGGTTTTAAAAAAAATTCAAAATTGATTTTGTTAAGCTGGAATTTTGTAATATACAATTATATATTGTTCATGTAATTGTATATGTTATTCGCAGTATTTGTATATTATAAATAAGTTCAGTGTAAGCGAAAATATGTAATCATTGTTCATAATTGTATATATCCATAAAGCATGTATTTTACGTTTGATAGAATTATATACTATTGTAGATGTAGTGTTTGTATATTAAAAGAATAACAGTATAAAATCAATTCTGTAATTTGATTGTATAAATATTGTTGTATTAATTATATATATGATCTCTTTGAATGATTTGAAATATATATATATATTTTCTTTTCATAATTGTACAGATAATGGGCTCATTAGGTATTTTGGTTATGCATTCTGGAAAATGGGACGATACAAATAGTTACATTGACTATACTATAGAGGGAGTAGTTTTTAAGGAACAGTCAACGTTTCTTAATTTTTATACTACTATTGCCAAACAGATTGGTGTTGATATGAATAATAAGACTTTGAAGATTGAGTACAAGGTTGAAGAAAGCAATAAACGAATGGTTATACACAAGGACATGGGCGTCAGAGTGTACGTAATGCTAAAAAAGGCCAACATTGATTTTAACAAATTTCCTATTTGTATAACTATTTTGGATTCATGTGATAGACAGATTTCTCAGTGTAAAGAGATGGGGGTGTTGGCAACTGTTACAGAAAATGATTGTCATGGTAAGATTGTTGTTGAACCGGAGGATACAATTGTTGCATTTGTATCGATTGATACAACTTGGGTGATTTCAGACGAATCTAATAAGCATGTTGAGGTTGATCAAGTATACAAGGACAAATCAATTTTGAAAGCAGTCATGGAAAGATATGTGATTAAAGAGAGATTTCAGTATAAAACTACTCGGTCAAATTAAATAAGGTAGTGTGCCTCTCAAATATTGAGTTTTAAACTGTATACATGTTTTTATTGCCTATTGTAAACTAAATTTGTATACTATATTAAAAATATAATGCAGTTACACTCTGGAATGTTTTTCTAAAGGATGTGAATGGTTAATGAAGGCCTCTAATATCAACAAATCTGGAATGTTCAGAATTCGAGCATTCAACGGAAAGCATACATGTCCTTTAAAAGATAGAGTTTATTCGCAAAGACATGTAACTAGATATTTAATAGGAGGGATTGTGAAACCTAAATTTGTAGATCATAAGCGTAAATATACACCAGCTGATATAAGAAAAGATGTTAAGATTGATCTAGGAGTTGATGTTAACTATATGTTGGCTTGGAGGGCCAGGGAGAAAGCGTTGAAATCTTTGAGGGGTACACCAGCTGCATCATATGCAAAGTTACCTGCGTATTTGTATATGATGGATATCACTTACCCGGGGTCTCATATACGTATGAAAAAGAGTATGAATAATGAGTTCTTGTATCTATTTGTTGCATTGAATACATTTATCCAAGGATTCAATCATTGTAGACCAGTAGTCGTGGTGGATGTTAGTCATCTGAGAGGTCCATATAATGGGACATTTGTTGCAGCAAGCACGACAGATGGCGCAGGTATATATATATATGTAATAATGTATATGTATATACGTGAATCTGATGTATATTTAATATATGATTTTGATATTATTGTAGGACATATATTTCCACTTGCATATGGTACTATTGATTAAGAAAATGATGTTGTGTGGACTTGGTTTTTTGAGCAACTTAAAGAAGCATACGGTGAGAGGAGTAACATGTGTGTTGTGTCTGATAGAATTGAGAGCATTATAAAGGCTGTTACAAATGTATACAGTAATGTACCACACTATGCTTGTATGTTCCATTTATGGAATAACGTTCAGAAAAAGTTTAGAAAATCTCATGAGAAGTTATCTGGTGTATTCTATACAATGGCAAAAGCTTGCACAAAGAATGAATTTGATATGTTGATGGATACTGTAGAAAAAGAAGATATAAGAGTGAAAGCGTATTTGGAGTTAGCTGGATATGAAAAATGGGCTCTTGGTTATGCACAAGTACATAGAGGACGGCACATGACACCAAATATTGTTGAGAGTATTAATGCCGCACTTGTTTCAGCGAGAGAATTGCCTATTTTTGAATTTCTCGAAGAGGTAAGGCTATTATTTTGAAGATGGAATCATGACTACAAGAAGGAGGCAACCTGCACATTCACATCATTGATTGGAAAAGACCATGACATACTAGCAGACAATGAAGCACTGAGCACAAGAATGACGGTAATATTTAAGAATAATTGTATATTTAGAAACGTGTAAAAGTTTAATTGTATATTATATATTAGTATGAACAGCATTTCATTTAATTGTATTTATAAATGAGCAGGTTGTACCGTCAACGGAATATGTGCACAATGTTAATGATGATGGGAGATATTTTGTAGTCTGTCTAAAAGAAAAAACTTGCACCTCTGGAAGATTTCAGTACGAGGAAATACCTTGTGAACATGCTTGGGCTGTACTGAAATGGAAGAGTCTACCACCAGATTAATATTGCTCAGATTTATACAAACCAGAGACAATGTTGAAGACATATAATATGCCTATACATCCTTTACCGGATGTAAAGGCATGGTTGATTCCGGATAGCGTTATTGCTGATGAAGTATTACCTCCAAAATTTAAACGACCTCCTGGCAGGCCAAAGAGTAAGACTCGAAAAAAAAACAGCAAGAGAGTTATCGAGGATTAAGGGGAAAAATACATATAGCACATGTGGAATGGCAGGTCACAATAGGCGTTCGTGTAGGAATAAGCCAAAAGATGTTTAAGGTTGAATGTTTTTTCCTAATTAAATTTGAATTGAAACTATATGCATTATGACTTAATTGAAATCCTTGTTTTTGTATACTTATATTACTTAAACTACGTCGTAATTTTGTTATGTGTTGTACATTAATGTGCGTGTTGTATGACCTACAAAAGTAACTATTATACTCAATAAGTTTTAGTATATACTATATACGATGATTAATTTGCAACATATATATGTGCTATACAAATTCGTAAATTATATTTGTATATATATACGCAACGTGATAAAATGTTCAACACTAAACAAGTAGATCTTAAAAAAATAAAACTTTATTAACCTAAATTATAATAATTTCATTAATTTGTATAAAAAATGTGCATATATATATGTAAGAATAAAAAACATTGAGTTTTAAAACGAATTTTTATTCATTTAGATTGTATATGTATATATTTATTCAATTAGATTGGATATGCATATACAATTAATAAATACAATTAATAAGTGCTAGTATATACTATATACAATGAATAACCTGAACAACATATATCTTTGTTATACAAATTCGTAAATGCAATTTGTATATGTATATATTTATTCAATAAGATTGTATATGCATATTTAGATTGTATATGTATATATTTATTCAATTAGATTGTATATGTATTTACAATAATTCAATTAAAATGTAGATGTATGTATTTATTTATATAATACTTTATAAAAAATAACACTAATATAAAGTATATACCTTATACAATGAAATAAGTGTGAGTATAAAATATATACAATTAATAATTTCAACAACATATATCTTTGTTATACAAATTCGTAAATGCAATTTGTATATATATACTCAACATGATAAAATGTCCAACAGTAAACAACAAGATCTAATAAAAAATATAAAACATTATTAGCCTAAAATATAGTAAGTGCATTAATTTGTATAGAAAACTGTGTACATATATATATATATGTGTGTGTGTGTGTGTGTGTGTGTAAGACAGTTAGTTTTAAAAATAGTTTTTATACAATTAATTTGTATATGTATATATTTATTTATATAATACGTTATACAAAATAACACAAAAAGATAGTGTCATATATTTGTATAAGACTAATATGATAGTTCAAAGCAAGCAAAATGATATTACGATAATTATAACAAAAGTTACCGTAAAATTGGTAATCTAAAACTAATATTTAAATTGTCAACTAAAAACCAAAAACATGCTACAACTAAGGTATAAAACTACTGGATTGTAATCCTTTCATACTGTTGTTTTCTGTGCGATTCCTGACGGGTTTTAAATGCGCTTCACTATCACTGACAGCTCCAGCTTGTATCTTTTGATTGCCGTAATTCCACAACAATGCACCTTATCTAAGGCGAATTTCTTCTGGGTCTAAATCTGCTGGAATGTCTTTCCTCTCACTCAAAAACTCCGCGTATGACGCAACATACACTCCACAATCCCTAAAAAAATTTTACGAAAAAAAAGTTCAAATGTTATTATAATACGTAAAGTGTAACTATGTTCAATAAAATATAAATTTATTGAATTTTGAACTTACAAACTAGCAGCTGGTTGTTGGGGAAGGTCTTCCACATATACAATTTCGAAGGAATCATATATGGTATGACCTTGATATCGATGGTGGCTTGTAATATCCAAACCTTTCTTCAGATAGAAATCAGACTTTATAAGATACATAGGTATAAGCTGTGCATACTTCTTGATTGACAACAATTAAGTGGTGAAGAGAATTGTTGATTGAGTCATACACCTTGATGCATCGATCATTGAAAGATATGACAATCAGAATCCAATGTAACCTGCCTTCTAAGTTAACTGGGATGAATACATCATCGACGGTGTGCCATGGTGCATACGCTGGCATCTTGTATCCATTAATATAATCATTAATCATCTCGTCTAACACTTCCTTAGAAAGGTCACCTTTTATTTCATATTATGCATTCCAAGCATTTAGAAAAATAGAGTTGAAATTGCAACATAGATTTGTGAATTTGTATGGGCTACTGTTGGAGTATTTGGCTTTTTTCCTTATATAGTAGAATATGACATCTATGTGCTGTGATATAATGAGTAATAATATTGTAAGTTATACATTATACAATTTCATATAATTTAAACATTTTTAATAAATAAAAACGGAAACATGCCGAGTTATCAATCAATTGGCGCTCAAACCCGATATTGTAGAACCAATTCTTGTTGTCAATTGTCGCTACACCAAAATTAAACAATTGTGGTAATGTTGCCTTTCCTTTCTTGTAGCGATCCTCCGCATAGTTCCTATTATAAATAATACAAAATAACTACACAAAACGAACAATTAAAAATACAAGTGTATACAAAATAAATAAATATGTTACTTTTTGTAATGCTTGACGAGTAAGTCTTCTTTCAGCCATATCCAAAAATTTTAAAACAAATCAGACTCTTCCTTATCAGACAATGAAACAAAAGGATGTTTCATGTAAAACACAACTACTTGTCGGGACGAACTACCTGAAAAGATATGTATATAAATATTTACATCATGCAAACAATATGCTTATTTATTATAATGTAAACATAAATAATTGTTGCTTACCAGCATCCGACCCAAACGAAGTCATGTATGGAGATATGTTGAATGGACCTGGGCGTCTATGCCTAACAGCTGGCGTTGGTGTTACTTCAGCTTCAACTTGTTTTTGTAATACAATATTTTGCAGTGTGTTCACGCTTGGAAGAAGATGGTCTGGCAATTAATCCTGTGATTCAGTTACAACTATTTCCTGATTTGCATCAGGCATGTATACCATTTGTATAGGCGCTGCAACTATGATAGACTCCTCTGCTTCTGCAATACGCTCATGAGATGCAGCATTGTATGTGTTATATATTACCCGACTGTTTGAGCTACTTTCAGTTTCCCTTTGTGCACTTTGCTGGGCATCCACAGTAGCATACAACACTAATTGATCTTGTAGGCAGTACCGCTTAGATCATTCAAATTATCACCCAAAACAACTTGATCCAACAGTGCAGAATTCGGGTTTAGTTCTTTCAAGTCATCTCCCAGCTTAAACAGAAAATAATAACTTAAATATCTGACAAATTGATTATAAACCATTATACTAAATTTTAAAATGTATATAATCATTTACGGATACCTCATGATCTTTTAATTCACATGGATGACCTATCGGTTTTTTTTGTGCACCTAACTGTGAAGACTTGGTATTTGACTAATCAACACGAGTGATATGCGTTTCTTGCATTACATCTTCAAATGTACCCTGAAAAAAATGTAAACAATATAAGAAGATATGTTGTAGTATATTCTGTATAAAAATAAGTAATATGCTGATTTATACTAATTTGAGCTATACTAGTATATAGTTCTTAATTATTTAACACCTAAAAAATAAAAAATCTTGAATTTACTTATATACAATTTATTTCATTTCAATATGTGTATAAACTGAATTAATGTATAAATGTAGCCAAATAATACCTCTTGATCTGTAAAATTTGCAGATTGACTTTGGGGTTCATGTGGAGTGTATGTGGGCTGGTGATGAAAATCTCCGATGGGTGATTCTTGATCATCATCAACGACGTTAACCTGAAAAATAATTATACTACTGTATTAAATAGTATATATTATATTGTATATAAATTATTAAAAGTAAAAATTTATACATGTGATTCCTTGGAATTTATGGCTTCCAACACTGTTTTGAAGTTGTCTTCAAGCATTTTTCTCAAATCAGCGAACTCGTCATTGATCTATGTGAAAAAGGTGCATATTTTATTAATACTTGTATATAATCTTTGCAATTAACATATATTTGAATTGTATAATTGATTACCGATTTTTTGAATGCTTCAAATTCATCACGCGAAATGGTAATGCTTGTTGACTTCTTGATTTTCCCCATTTGTGATGTGTCTTGTACACCTTTCTGCTCTCCATGTTTATTGTTGTGTGACATACCTGCATCACTGTGTTTCTCAACACTGTTGATATTGATGGACTGTGATCGTGTGGCTTTGGGCGCCATTGATCTTCGTTTGTACGCCTTAATTGCCTTTGTTGAAGATTTGTTTATGGAGATGACTGTAACAGATTGCTTTTTATTTTTCCTAATCGGTGAAGAACATTCAATAACTTTTTCTTTTCCTTTTCTGCTTGTTATACTGGGCGGGTTTTGGAAATCATCATCCGGATCTCTAACTTTATTGTGATCAGTCTGCAGGCCCTGAGAAATTGATTGGTCTGTCGATGGTGGAAGTTGGAGGATTTTAATTTCCATCGTTGTTGGTTCAATATTTCTGAACTTAATCTGCATAATCATGAAAAATTATAAGTGAATATAATAAAAATGTAATATACAAATTGTAGTAAGTAAATACATACCGGATTATCTGCATCATTAAAAATTATTTTCATGAAATAATCAAACCGAGGATGGTCGTTCTTAGTCACCTAATTGATAATCCGAGGAATGTGACTAGAAACCTTGACAACAATCTTGTCATCAACAAACGAGCAACATTCATAGAACCAAACTTGCAATGGAAGTGGAAAGCCTTGAATTCTGTAGTACTGTCCACGTGGCTTTATCTTGTTGTTTATGGATTTAGCAAGTTCATTAAAAGCCTTCCGACCCCACGGATAATCCATAAATCTACCTGTTTCAATCAGATCAAAGTCCAACCTATATATTGTTGTTGTAGTAGGTTCTGCGGACATGATAAACTCATGTATATAATATAGAATCCCAAACTTGTATGCATCTTCCTAATTGTCACCCCATACCTTTGCTTGAAAAGCTTCAGCCAATCGAGCTTTAGTGATAGGAGAATTCCCTGGAAAATACTGATCGATGATTCTATTGGGTTGATCAGTATCAAAGTAGAAGGCAGCACCATTATCAGAACAATTCAAACCAGAAATAATGGCAAACTCCCTTATTGTGAATCGAAGCGTTGTGCCATTTATATAAAAAAAAAGTATTTCATTGACAGAATTACCTTCCAACTCCCTCAACACAATGCATCTAAACAATTGTGTTTGCACGTGACATCGTTTCATTGCTGTTAACTGTGCAAAACACGAAGATGTACATATACGATTATATTGATTTGGAGGCAGTTTATTCTGAAGCTCATTCAATGTGTTGATTTGCGTATAACATTGCATGTGAATTGTCCTTTTTTCACGGTTCTTGCAAATATATCTAACTTCCTAAAAAAAAGTATATGAAATAAACAGGGTATATATATACAAAAAAATCAATTTTAAAAGAAGTCATGTACAGATTAATTTCTGTATATATATACTTACTTACCTTTTTTGTATATTGATATGTGTACATGAATATATTAGTGTAACGACTCTTTTGATCGTTTTGAGTACTAGAGCTTTTTATTTCATAAACATTTTTCCGATAGATTTTAAATAGGTGTTTTGGACTATTCATAATTATAATTATAAAATTAAGGAGGTAGTTTAAATAATTAATTTCATTGGTGGTTAAAGAAAATAACCTAACAATTAGTGATGGACCACTTTCACTATTTATATAATTAGTCCTATATAGAAATTAGGGTATAATTAATCTCTGGAGCAAAGTAAGAAATCACAGAGGGGCAGAAGGGTTGCGAAGAAGATCGTAAAGTGGGCCTTCAGGTAAAACTCGACCAGCTTAATATTGCGCTATACATATGTATTGATGATAGGAATATATGTTTATATTTTAGCCATGATAGAATATTATACTAATTAAATGGGAAAAAGGGGATATGGGCAAATTGTGACTACGTGGCGGCAATATGATGTTGCTGCCTGCAACATTTTAGCAACAATTGACATGTTACATAAAAGAAAACTGACTTTAGTGTGTTATGAATTTATAGGTTTTGGTGGATTAAAATTGTATTGTAATTGTCTGCTGTAGTTATGGTAAGGAAAATAATAATAATAGTAAACATAATATCATTAAGGTTATGCATATCGGAGGAATTAATGTGTATCCTTCGGTTTGAACTTTAGAAAGTTTAATTATAGAATTAGGCGAGTTTTTGGGTCTAAGGCTAGACAAAGGTTAATATGAGTGCTTGTAGAATCTTCACTTACAAATTATGTATATATATTTGATAGATTGAAAAGGTTCAGAAGCATTGAGGAAAGGGAAAGTATTGGAGAAGTAGCTTGCTTGACTTCGATTCTTCGGTGGAGGTAGGTTATGGTTTATGCTATTTCATAGTGAACTCTTAATAGCGAATGATATGCATTGGGTAGTATTGTAAAGTCTCCTATATGCTTAATTGTGTGTATGCATGATGTGATTATATAATTGTGATGAATTAGCATGATGAGGCTGTTGAAT
>NC_028643.1:40739225-40741376 GCF_001406875.1 Solanum pennellii | reverse complement strand
AAGAATTTCATCGTCTATTGTGATGCATCTTATTCTGGTTTGGGTGCAGTGCTAATGCAGGAAAGAAATGTAATTGCTTATGCTTCAAGGCAATTAAAAGTGCATGAACGTAACTATCCAACTCATGATTTGGAGTTGGCTGCAGTAGTATTTGCATTAAAGCAATGGAGACATTACCTATATGGGGTCAAGTGTGAAGTCTATACAGATCATCGTAGTTTACAGTATGTCTTTACTCAGAAAGATTTAAATTTTAGGCAGAAGGAATATGCAGATCGAAAGGTTAGAGACTTGGATTTTATGGAGGTTGAACAAGTCTTGCTGAAGGTTTCACCCATGAAAGGTGTGATGCGGTTTGGTAAGCGAGGTAAGCTTAGTCCGAGGTATATTGGTCCATTTGAAGTTCTGAAGCGCGTGGGGGAGGTGGCCTATGAATTGGCATTGCCTCCAGGGTTGTCAGGAGTGCACCCGGTATTTCATGTGTCTATGCTGAAAAAATACCATGGTGATGGAAACTACATTATTCGTTGGGATTCAGTTCATCTTGATGAGAATCTGTCTTATGAGGAGGAGCCTGTTGCTATTCTAGATAGGGAGGTCCGCAAGTTGAGATCAAAGGAGATTGCATCTATCAAGGTTCAGTGGAAGAATCGACCGGTTGAAGAGTCCACTTGGGAGAGTGAGGTTGATATGCAAGAAAGATATCCACATCTTTTTATAGATTCAGGTACTCTTTCTAGCCCTCGCCTTTCTTTTTGATCGTTCGAGGACGAACGATGAGTAAATTGGTATCTATTGTAACGAATCTTTTGGTCGTTTTGAGTACTAGAGCTTTTTATTTCATAAACATTTTTCCGATAGATTTTAAATGGGTGTTTTGGACTATTCATAATTATAATTATAAAATTAAGGAGGTAGTTTAAATAATTAATTTAATTGGTGGTTAAAGAAAATAACCTAACAATTAGTGATGGACCACTTTCACTATTTATATAATTAGTCCTATATAGAAATTAGGGTATAATTAATCTCCGGAGGAAAGTAAGAAATCACAGAGGGGCAGAAGGGTTGCGAAGAAGATCGTAAAGTGGGCCTTCAGGTAAAACTCGACCAGCTTAATATTGCGCTATACATATGTATTGATGATAGGGATATATGTTGATATTTTAGCCATGATAGAATATTATACTAATTAAATGGGAAAAAGGGGATATGGGAAAATTGTGACTACGTGGCGGCAATATGATGTTGCTGCCTGCAACATTTTAGCAGCAATTGACATGTTACATAAAAGAAAACAGACTTTAGTGTGTTATGAATTTATAGGCTTTGGTGGATTAAAATTGTATTGTAATTGTCTGCTGTAGTTATGGTAAGGAAAATAATAATAATAGTAAACATAATATCATTAAGGTTATGCATATCGGAGGAATTAATGTGTATCCTTAGATTTGAACTTAGAAAGNGTTTGAACTTTAGAAAGGTTAATTATAGAATTAGGCGAGTTTTTGGGTCTAAGGCTAGACAAAGGTTAATGTGAGTGCTTGTAGAATCTTCACTTACAAATTATGTATATATATTTGATAGATTGAAAAGGTTCAGAAGCACTGAGGAAAGGGAAAGTATTGGAGAAGTAGCTTGCTTGACTTCGATTCTTCGGTGGAGGTAGGTTATGGTTTATGCTATTTCATAGTAAACTCTTAATAGCGAATGATATGCATTGGGTCGTATTGTAAAATCTCCTATATGCTTAATTGTGTGCATGCATGATGTGATTATATAATTGTGATGAATTAGCATGATGAGGCTGTTGAATCTTAAACCTTAAAACCTCTTTGTTAATGATGATGTCTTGGCATAAAAGAAGGCTTGATGAACTAAAAGAATGAGGTTAATGGATCGGATGTCACGAACCGACACGTAGTATTAGGGGATCGGAGTGTCACGTTCCGACACCAGGATAGTAGTGGATCGGGTGTCACGTTCCGACACCTGGATAGTAGTGGATCAGGTGTCACGTTCCGACACCAGGATAGTAGTGGATCGGGTGTCACGTTCGGACACCAAGATAGTAGATGGATCGGAGTGTCACGTTCCGACACCAGGATAGTAGATGGATCGGAGTGTCACGTTCCGACACCAGGATAGTAG
>NC_028643.1:40725687-40738183 GCF_001406875.1 Solanum pennellii | reverse complement strand
AGCCTTCATCACGTCAGATCTCAGGGTGAGCTATTGCTTCTAGCTTGGACTGGATCTTCTTCTTCATGTCTTGATGCCTTGAAGTTCCGGCATGGACTAGCTGTTTATTTATTTTAGCTTCCTAGATATTCTTAGATTTAGTAATTTGAGGATAGATGTTCTTGTGGTGATGACTTCCAGATTTTGGGGATGATAAGTATTAAATTTTAGAAATTATTAATTGATTCCGTTAATGAGTTTTAAGTCTTCCGCATTATATTCTGTTTTACTATGGTTGAAATGTTGGGGTTTAGATTGGTTGGTTCGCTCACATAGTAGGATAAGTGTGGGTGCCACTCGCGGCTCGTTTTGGGTCGTGACAATTAGTTAAACATGACATTATATACAAGTGTCTAAATTACTTTTTATATACTCCAATAATATATAAACTTAATATATACTAACTTAAGTAATTTGTATGTAAATACTAAAATATACAAATTACAATTCACATATGAAATTTTCCCATCTATTAAACAGGGTATATATATACAACAAAAATCAAAAAAGAAGTCATGCACATATTAAATTCTGTACACATATACGAACTTACCTTTTTTTGTATATTGATATGTGTACATGAATATATTAGTTAAACATGACATTTTATACAAGTGTCTAAATGACTTTTTATATACTCCAATAATATATAAATTTAATATATACTAACTTCAATAATTTGTATATAACTACTAAAATATACAAATTATAATCACATATGAAATTTTCCCATCTACATAACTAAATCCAATTACTTTGTGTATATATGTATGTAAAAAAAATGAGCCTTTAATATACAATTCGCTACTACCAGTTATTAAAACAGACATGTACATATCAATTTTTGTATACGGATATAAACTTAATGTATACTAACTTCAATAATTTGTATATAACTAATAGAATATACAAGTTCTAATCATATATACATTTTTTCTATCTGTATAACTAAGTCCAATTACTTTTTTGTATATATATAAAAAAAAAAAATTTAATAATGAGCCTTTAATATACAATCTGCTACAACCACTATTAAAACCACTATTAAGACTTAGTATATTTATTCATTATACATAACTTAAATTATGTATAAAGTAATCAAATCAACAAACACATAATAATTAAGCAAATATACAATTATATAACTAAACATGTATGTACTAAACATGCAATATACTACATACAATACTTACGTAATATTTTTTGTATATTGACATCTAAGTAACCAAAAAATTGTATCTAACTTTGTGTTTTAAGACACTACCTCATGATTATGATGTTCTTCAGATCCGACAACTTCAGATGCATTTTCCTCTGATTCAATGTTTACAGCTTTCCTCTTTCTTCTTCCTTGTACAATTTTAATGCCTCTAGTTTTGGCATTGTAAATAACTTGTTGAACTGCCGTAGGGTCGTTTTTTTTCTTTGATCTCAACTCTTCCATTGTTTGTTCTTGTAGAACTTGTTTTGATTTTCCCAAAGACCCTACATCAACCCCAAAATCTTGAGTTAACCCCATTGAAAACGATGGTAAAATGTCAACAAAATTGACATGCAAAGGAATACCTCTAGTAATCCTCATAGATGAATATGATTCATTCATTGTGTGACCAATTTTAGATCTATCAAGAACAAAAAAATCGATTATTTCATAAAAAAATATGAAAAAAAATAAGAAACAGAACACATATACAAATTTTGAATAAGGAAAAACAAAAAAAAAAGAGGTAAACAACTAAAATTAAGGAGTACTTATGAAATCGACTTCAACTTCGGGAGGGAGTAATTTAATTTTGGACAACAATTTGAAATTCAAATCGGGTAGCTGGATTATTAAATGTAGGAGAAAAAGTTGGAATGTGAAAAGGAGAGAGAAAATTGTTTTGTGTATAATTATATACAAAATTTAAAAATAAGGTTTTTATACTATTGGTTATATAATAGGTTGTGGACCCCATTAATTATAGCAAAAAAAATAAACTATAATTATATAAGGTAAATAAATTAAACTATACCCCTATTATATAATTAGTTATGAATGTTTGCCTTTTCATATAATTTTCCCTAAAAGAAATGGGTCATCTACGTGACATTTGGGCCTTTTATTTTCAGATGACCAATTAACTATTATTCAAACAATGAATAAAAGAAGTGGGTCATCTAAATGATATTTGGGCCTATTATTTTCTGATGTCCCATATAACTATATTCAATTAATGAATAAAGTAAATGGGTCATCTAAAAGGGAAAATGAATCATTCAATTAATCTGTTTTTTCTTAAAACAAAAATTAAAAAAAAAATCATTGGCCATCTTGGGTGGCACCTTGAGAAAAACAGAGTTCAATGCATGCATTGGCTCTTAAGTTTTCAAGAAAAGTGAGAGGTTTAATGTTGAACACCTATTTAAACCCCCTTCTTTTTCCAAAAGCAAAAGGGGAGGAAAAAAAAAAGAGAAAAAGATGGAAAGAAAATTGCTAGAAAAAAAAACTGAAAAAAAAAATCTTCTACTTAAAAAAAAAGAAGAAGATGTTCATCTTGAGTTATCTTGAAAATTCAATTGAATTTGCTTCTATTATTTGCTTGTCATCAACTCTAGGTATCTCTTTTTACATTTCAATGTAATCTTGAATTAATGTTTATGTTCTTTTTATGTTCTTTTTTTAAAAAAATTTGATTTTTTTACTAAGTTTATTATGATTCTCGTATGATTATGTTTATCCTAGTGTTATTTAGTTTGTATATTTTATTAGTTTATTCTATAGTGTTTCTCATATGATTGTGTTTATCATGATGTACATACATATTATTAATCATATTTAGTTTAAATGTTAGCATTAGTAAGTAAAAAAAAAGGTAAAATAAAATAAAATAAAATAAAATATAACAATCGCATTATTTTTTAGGTTTTTGGTAACTTTCTTTTTGAAAAACGAACTTAAGAAAAAAAATGTAAAACTAGTCATTTTTGCAAAAGGGTTTAATCTGGTCATTTTTGCAATAAAGGAAAAATGTAAATCTGGTTACTTTTGCAAAAAAAAAAAAAAAAAATATATATATATATATATATATATATATATATATGATTTTAAAATAAAAATAAAAATAAAATTCTCTTAAATAAATATTTGAATTGACTATCAAAGTAAAAATACAAATTTGACTAATTTGACTTATTAATTTAACAAGTAGAAAATTTGTTATTTTGCAATCTTCTATCAAATAAGTCAAGGTAGTCATATATAAAAAAAATATTTACCAAATTGGTCAGTTCTTAAATTTTTCTCAATATTAAAAAAAAATTGAAATTAGTATATCTTTAGTTTAAAAGAGTGTTTAATGGTAATTTTGTAAATGATTTTTTTTTGTTTTTTCTTCTTTTGTTGTCATTGTCTAGTAGTAAAATTTATTTGTTTTTTTTTTCTTTTGGTAAAACAATAAATGTAAATGCTAGAAATTTTTTATAATAATAAATAAATAAATACTAATTATTTTTTTGGTCTATATGTTGCACCATTTTTTTCATGCATTTTTATCATTATTTTTTTAAAAAAAATTGATTAATTAATTATTTTGTTTTTTTCTCTAAAAAATAAAATAAAACTTCAAATATCATCATGTGTTTGGTTACGATCCTTGGTGTGTATTCTTTTCTATAAAAAAAAAAAAAGGTCTTGTGTGCGGTTACGCTCTTAGGCCAATCAATTTTTTTAAATAGTAATTAATACTTTTTTTTCACTTTTATCCAAAATAAATAATTTTAGCCAAATATAAGTTAATAAAGCAACCGTGCTAGAACCACGGGACTCGGGGGATGCCTCACACCTTCCCTCCGGTCAATATAATTCCTTACCCAATCTCTGTTTTTTTTCGTAGGCCAAAATAAAAAAAAAGAGTTTTTTTATTGTAAACTAAGAATTAAAACCCGTTATATCCTCAACAATTGTAAAAAACAAAAGAGGTGTGACAGATTTGGCGACTCCACTGGGGATCACTTCTTTTAGAATTCGAGCTTTGTACATTAACTTTTTTTTTGGCTATTTTATTTATTTGGATAAATTTTATGTTTGGATGATAATTGTGTTATTTCAACAATTTATTATTTTGATATTGTATTGTAGATAAAGTATTTCTCCCACACACCCTCTGAGTCTCTATAATTTTGTTATACAACGTGTGTGCGGTAACGCTCCATAGGACTTCTGTCTAGGATGAGTCAGTGTGCGGTTACACTCCTGATTCTAGGTTGTCATACATGTTAGGCGGGGTTGGACCACCAGTTAAGCTGGAATAGCTCTGCTACCGGTACGCTGACCCTCCCCGACTCGAGTTGTCCGCTCGAGTAAGTTAGTCTAGACACCTTCATAAATGTTAAACCTAGATAAAATGTCTATGGTATGCTATTTTTTTTTCTTTCATCATGTACATTTGACCTAGCGAAATTTAAGATATGTATCCATGCTAGACCAAAATGTTAATTTTATATGCTATGTAAAAATAGTTGGTTGTTGACCATCTTCAAAATAGTTTTACGAGTTTAATTTATTTTTTTAAAAAAAAAAGGTCAAATAAAAGGGGTAGTCTTCCCAAGAGAAGTTTTTCTTTTATGAACTACGCACACCTGATTTTCACTAGAAAGAGATACATAGGCATCCCTTCAAGGGTTCGGTGTTTGTAAAACTGGTGTTTTATTTTATTTTTTTTATAAAAAACGTTTTTTACTTTTCTTTCTTCACTCTGTTAGAGTTTGTCATGAAAATCTTTATTGGATTCTATTTAAAGGTACAAATAGCACCATCGACAAAAGGACAAGGTTCAAAAAGGCCTAGAAGCGAAGGAATTCCAGAGTTCATGGTTGTAGATACTATACCAAAAGATTTATGGCAATGGTGGACAGACATGGGAAGTCATGAGAAAAAAAGAGTAAAGGAACACTTGGGGCATTTAGTGCATCTTATGGAGATTGACCCAAGAAGGGATGTGGTCGAGGCAATGATTCCTTTTTGGGATCCCAAAAATAATGTATTTTGTTTTTCTGACTGTGAGATGACACCAACTTTGGAAGAAATTGTCGGCTTCATGGGGAAGGGGTCTACTGTTCGAGGTGCTGATCTACTCAATAAAAGACCCATAATTTCGAAACATGTTGAGGCCAAAAAATTCCTGGAACTGCTCAAAATTAATCAAATAGAGAAAGAGAGTTTGAAAAAAGGGTGGGTCTCATTGGAATTTATATACCAGAGATACGACCAAATGGATGGTTTCAAAAACTACCGAAACCAATTGAGTAATCAAGGGGGTGAAGAGGCTTGGAAGGCAAATGGATGTTTTGCTTTTATGGTTGCATTTTTGGGGCTCATTATTTTCCCCAAAAGGGACGAGCATATTGACATTCGTCTGGCTGGTGTGGTTGAAGGCGTTGACCACAATGGAAAGTCCAACTATTATTCCTATGATCCCGGCAGATATGTTTCGTGCATTGACTAAATGTTTAAGTGAGGAAATGTACTTTGAAGGCTGTAATATTTTGCTCCAAATATGGTTTTTGGAACGCCTTTATCACCATGATCGTGCGCCTAGGTTTACTCCAGATTGGTGCAACTATGTTTCCTCTCATAAGGAAAGGGAAGCCAAAATTAATTTTCCAAAAGGAATAATAGCGTGTGAAGAAAAACTTTCAGTGATCACATTGATGAAATAGTGTGGAATTATTACTGGTTCCCAGCTAAGGATATCATTTGCATGTCTAGTGGTATCTCATTTCTTGTGTTGATTGGTCTTAGAGGTGTTCAACCATATGCCCCACTTCGGGTTATGCGTCAACTAGCCAGAGTTCAAGAAATCCCACCCAATGATGATATGAGTAGGTTTGCATATGACACTCCACCAGGTTTTGCTTTTAATAGCGAAGAGATTATGAAGATTTGGTACGGGAGTATTATTTCTGAGCTAAGTGAAATGGTTATGGAGAAAGTTAAAGGAAAGGTGGTTCATGGGTACCTATTGTGGTTTCGTGATCCAATGACATTTGGTGACACTTCCGAAGGATCCAGCAGAAAAATAAGAGATAAACATATTATAAGACATTTGAAAAAAGAGTTGGAGAAGACCAAAGCAACCATTGCACGGCAAGAAGTACAGGTCCAAAGAGGAAACAATCAGAAGTTAGAGTTGCAAGATATGGAAGGAGAATTGAAGCATGCAGAGGGAAGATAAGCCTGATTGGAGGAAGAATTGCATAGTAGAATCCACTTGGCACGACAGATAAAAAAGGAGCAGAGTTTTGAGATCTCTCGATTGAAGTGGGACTTAGTGGCATCCGAAGAGGTCGTGAACTATCTAAAGGGAGAACTTAAGCGCGATAAGGAAAAATTCGAGAAAGAAAGATCGTGTTGGATGCATCAGTTAGAAGAATGTAAGAGAAAAATCAGTCATTATGTTGATATCGAAGAGGGGCAAAGACAATTGATCATCGAGAGAGAAACACTTCGTCATCAACTTGAAGCAGCAGAAGGGCGAGAGTCCCTCTTGAGGAATAATCTGGGTGATCATCAGGCTTTGTTAAATGACTGTCATCAAAACATGGGAAGGGCTAGACTTCAAGTTCATCAACTGGCAGAGCAAACCTCCTATGTTATTAAAAATCAGTGTCGTATGAATGATCAAGAAGTGGCTGAGCAAGCACGGACCATTGTTCCCCATCTGCCGAAGGTGTTGCTGAATTTGTATGAGACCTTGGGAGGAAAAAGAAAGCCCCAAGAAAGTGATGAAGATTGAAGAGAAGGTTTAGTTTTTTGTTGTTGTTTGTTGAAAGACCTTGTTTTCAGTTTAAAATTTGGTGTTTAAAGAGATTATATTGATCCGAGTTGTGTTTAAACCTTTTGATTTTGTTGTTTTCTTGAAGTTTTGGTGAATGAATTCCAAATTAATCTTTTTGAGTTGTCTAAATCTTTGAACTATGTAATGATATGATTGATGCAGTAACATGATACGTAGGCAACCTCCAAAGGGTCCGATCAAAATTTCTTTTTCTAAAAACTTTTTCTTTTTCCAAAAAAAAAAGGACAATAAGCAAAGCAAAGATGGGATGAAACAATGGCCTTCTGAACCCATGTTACTATGTGATTAATAAGTGTGTGATTGATTTATAAAATTGTCTAACCCCTAACAAGTTTGTTCATTTCACATCAACTCTAGTTAGCTTTCGGTGGTTGGTTTGTGGTAAACTGGCAGAGCACCCGTACTTAACCAGGTCTAAGGTAAGAGCGTCAATGATAACCAATACTGAAACTATGGTGAATCCAGCGGATATTCCAATTGATTCAACAACAACAGAGACAGTCATCGTTGAAGAAAATCGGACGTTGAGACATATTATGGCACGATTGTGGCAAGCCTGGGACAATGGACAAGAACCACCAACGTCTACTCCTGGTTTTCCTGAGATCACTAGTATCCAATCTTCATCTTCTCAGGTCCCAATATTAGAACCTTTCTTCCCTCCAGGGTATGTTCCATTTGATAATTGTGGGGCCGGGCCATCAACAACACGTCCTCAAGGCATACCATTCAGGAATACTCCCACTGTCACAACAGCTGCACCGGTCTATACACTCCCACAACCGACTATGACGCAAAGAGCAGCTCAAGAGGGACAGTTCACCACTCATCCGGAGCAGTACTATACTCTTGGGATACAATTTGGGGTTCCTAACTCTGTTCAATTCGGCTCCCCCATTGATGTTGAGAGGCCCACTCCAGGCTCAGAGCAAGAAGAAATGATGAAAAAAAATGAAAAGCATCGAACAACACATGAAGAGCATGCAAGGGTTAGGAGGGCACAAAAGTGTCGCATTCAAAGACTTGAGTATGTTCTCAAATGTACACCTGCCACCTGGGTTCAAAACCCCTAAGTTTGATAAGTATGATGGACACGGTGATCCCATAGCCCACCTTAAGAGATACTATAATCAACTTCGGGGTGCAGGGGGTAAAGAAGAATTGCTCATGGCTTATTTTGGTGAGAGCCTGATTGGTGTTGCCTCAGAATGGTTTATAGACCAAGAGATTTCCCACTAGCACATATGGGATGATATGGCTCAAGATTTTGTTAGACAATTTCAGTATAATGTCGACATTATGCCAGATCGTAATACACTCTCCAATACAAGAAAAAAACCAAATGAAAGCTTCAGAGAATATGCTATTAAATGGAGGGAACAAGCAGCCCGAGTCAAGCCCCATTAAATGAGCAAGAATTGGTTGATATCTTCATAGAGGCTCAAGATCCTGACTACTTCCACCACCTCACATACGCAATGGGAAGACCGTTTCACACAGCAATCAAAATTGGAGAAATGGTCGAAAGTGGTCTCAAAACAGGAAGGATTGTGAGCCAAGCGGCAATCAAAGCTACCACACAGGCCATTCAAGGTGGTTCAACAAGTTTTGGAAATCTCAAAAGGAAAGAGGAAGTTATTTCACTGGCATCAGGGTCAAGGGGAGCTCAGAGAAAGTCTAATTGTCCTTACACATCAGTTCAGGGACAACTTAGCTATCCTCAGCATTACTAACCTTATGCCCCTCAATATCTAGTATCTCCATCTCCGTACACGGTCTTAAATGCTCAGTCATATGTGCATCCTTCCAATCGCCCACATTTTCGGGTCCCATCTCAAGGAAACTTTCTCCCATAACGGCCACCCTGTCAGGTCCCTTACAACTCTCCTCTTATGAAGAATTATGCTCAAGAATAAGCACAGAAAAAGAAATTCACTCCACTGGGAGAGTCGTACTCCAGCTTGTTTCAAAAGTTAAGAAAGATAGAAGCAATTGAGTGTATCCCACCACATCGTCTGAATCCAAATGCTCTAGGTTTCCAAGCCAAAGAAAAATGTGAATACCATTCAGGAGCCCCAGGACACAGCACTGATAATTGTTGGACCTTGAAGGGAGCAATAGAAAAGTTGATCGAGCATGGAGTTGTTGTTGTGACGGATGATCAAAACACTTCCAATGTGACCAATAACCCACTTTCATCTGAAACCAACTTAGTGGGTATGGTTTGTGATGATCAAGAGTACAAACTCCTCAGCAAAATGGGAAAGTTGTTTAGGAAGATCGGAAAAGAAGACAAGTCAATGAAGAGTTTAGAACGAGTTGCATCTCTGAGTGTGGAAGGTATCAATCTTGACACCAAAGTCTTGTGCGTCCCGGGGGTTTCAAAGGGGATTGAAGTTAGAGCAGCTTCGCCAAAGTTGTATGTATCAAAAGGCTTTTCATTAACACAACATGACCAAAGTGGCTTGACCAAGTTGAAAGAGACTATTTTTGTTAAGCCCGTTCAACAACTTCCAGTAATTGATGCAAAGGTTGTCCCTTGGAACTATAACAAAACCGCAGTGGTTTATCGAGGAAAGGAGATTTTCGAAGAAGTTGGTGAAGAGGGGGGCTTGACACGCTCTGGAAGATGTTATTCTCCAGAAGAATTAAGAAAAGGGAAGATGACTGAAAATATCCAAGTACCACTAAAGAAAGCAGTTACTGAAGAAGAAAATGTAGAATTTCTAAAAAAGCTTAAGGTTCCAGATTACTCTGTCTTGGAACAATTGAAGAAGACGCCTGCACAGATTTCACTGTTGTCTCTACTTTTGCACTCAAATGAACATCGTCTTGTGTTGAATAAGGTTTTGAATGAAGCACATGTGGCAAAAGAGACAACAGTAAATCAGTTGGAGAATATGACCAAGCGTGTCTTCGAGTCAAACATCATCACTTTCACTAATGATGAGTTGCCCAAGGAGGGAGCTGGACACAATAAAGCTTTGCATCTTACAGTGACATGTGAAGGTTGCTATGTAAAGAGGGTCATGATAGATGGAGGGTCAGGGGTAGACATATGTCCTCTTTCTACGCTGCAAAGCTTGAAAGTTTACACTGACAAAATTTGCCCCAATAATGTATTTGTGCAAGCTTATGACGTCTCAAGGAGGGATACCATTGGTTAAATCAAGTTAAACATGACAATTGGGCCAGTAGTCTTTATGATTGTCTTCCAAGTAATGGATATGGAAACATCTTATAATTTTCTACTAGAGAGGCCATGGATCCACATGGCTCGAGCCATCTGATACGCTCAAAGTTACTTCTCAAATAAGAAGTAAAGCGGTCGTGTCAAGTAAATAACCCAACTAATGGGTTGAGATCGTTCCCACGAGGAAAATAGTTTAGACTTAACTTCAATCTATTATTACTATTGTTCAGTCAATTACTTCCTTGGAAAGCAAAAATGATAAAAGGGGGGTTTTCTATTTCTAAATAAATGAATATAACTAGCGAAATTAAAGGAGACAACTAACAGCTTCAAATGTTGGAGTTTAATCAATTAATCAAAGTAACTAGGGTTTACATGTTCCCCACAGGTTCATAACTTGATAATTCTAACAATAACAATTCTTTCCTAGTATCTTGCATGCAAAGTAATAAGTGATGTATTTCTAAATCCTTGGTCCGGCATCTAGAAAATTTCACTCGCACCTTGGTCCGGATCTAGAAAATTTCACTCCGCACCTTGGTCCGACTACGTGTGTTGCTTTACTAACCCTTATCTTTACCTAATATTAAGCATCGTATTCGATATTTGACTAAGTTATTACCTCGTACCAATCAATACTATCCTATCAGATAGTATACACCAAATCTAAGTTGATAATTCTTTTCCAATTATCTACCTCTTTGGTCCGGCAAGTAGCATTAAGGCGAGTTCTAACGTTGGCCATCCGTTAAAAAGACTTCTAAGCCAAAGAATTATCAATACATGCAAGACACTATTCTAGAATTGTTATTTTAGTTAGGTTTTACCTCATTATTTGCCTATGGTTCCCACAACCCTAGTTATGGAGTTTAGTTACCCATAGTCATAATCACAATATTCAAATATATGGTATAAGAATTCATGTATTTACTTCAATGAGAAAGAGTAAAATCTGAAAGTTCGCTTGATTAATCAACAAAAATCACCAACAATCAATTACAAAATCTCAAAATAATCAAGATTCTCACAAAAGGTCTAAAAAATAATCAAGCGTCTTACAAATAGTCTAAAAATAATCCAGGGTCTAACCTCAAAAACGAGGTTTTTCAAACAATTTATAAAAAATAAAAACCTAACTAAATAAGGACTCTATTTACTGGAAATCTGTCAAAACGCGGCTGGGTCGACGGACCTCGCGACGGATCGTCGCGGTCACGACAGGCTGTCATGGACTCCGTCGTCCCATACTTGTGCAATTTCTTTTGCTGCTCTCTTCATTACTTCGACGGCAGATATGACGGATTGTCACAGGCACAACGGTCCGTAGAAGGTCTCCGTTCCAAGACACTTGAACTCTTGGAATTTGGGTACTGGGACTACTTCTCTGAACCTCATGACGAACCAGCAGGACGGACCGTCATGGCTACGACGATCCGTCATGCACTCTGTAACCCCATACTTGGTCAGACTTCCCCATCTTCCTTCAGCAGCTACATCACTATGCCACCTACGGACCGTCACGAGCATGACGGACCGTCACAAGCTCCGTAGGTGGTATCTATCGCATTTCTTCGCTCAAAAACCTCCGCATTCATCTTTGGACAGATTTCCTGCAAATAAGGAGAAACTTATATAAAAATTAGCACAAAAAGGCTTTTGGACACACTAAACTTAAGGAAAAAGGTATTAATAATACCGTGAAACCACGGTATATCAACACCCTCAACTTAAATTCGTTATTTGTCCTCAAGCGACGCACTATGACTCAATACAAAATCTTTGTACAATAGTATCCATATTTTATCCTTCGCAATCATTTGGCTATCAATCCCGACCAATCTCATCATATTTATGCATGCTATCACTATTAGGCTTGAATTATGTGGAATCAGACCATGACACAGACTCACCATGCACTAACACCTATCCTCTTCAATTTCTCACCGAGGTGCTAATATTTCAGGTATTGCAACTAGTGTCCTCACTTCAAAACAAAATCCACATTTTTCACACAATGATTTCTGTTTTAGTATAGGGATTACTTTTCAATACTCACTCCCAGAACAAATTCACACTCATTCATACATATTTCCATAAGCTTGCCCTTATTTTCACTGCTTTAAGTTTGCTATACAAATCTTAGGATCACGATAGGACTTTCTTAGCTTGTAACATAGGCTCAAGGTCAGGTAGAGTATATTTAGGTATACTTTAGTGACTTTTTTTTCCTCGCCTTGACATATCGGCTAAACATACCATTTTCTATCATTTTATTTTGCCCAGTTTCTCATATTCNAATACACAATACCCAAAGTTGGATCAGGGCCATAAACAGGGTTGTTTACTGCATTATCCACCCTCAACTTATGCTTTTGGCATAAGCTGAGGTGCACATGTCCAAGGAGGGACCAGGGCCAACACATTA
>NC_028643.1:40708003-40725508 GCF_001406875.1 Solanum pennellii | reverse complement strand
TAACCAGGCAAGTTCTAGCTCAGTACAAATAGTGGACTATTCAAATCTTCCTCACACTCACTTGACATCTCATTACTCTACCAAATTATAAGACACCTAGTTCGAATTTTAGACTTAGGGTCATGCAGTTGGGTACCTCTATGTTATGCTTAGAGCCACCCATTTATCAATTACTATGCCTAGTCATGCATCATTTTCCATTTTCTCATGATATCATTTTAGCCATCATGCTTCATAATTAAACTATGTACACAATATATAGACATGCCGGTTCAACAGGAAAAGTAATCAGTCTCTTGGGGCAAAAGAACACAAGCAAGAAAACCCCAAAAAAGGATAGTGAATTGGGCTACTCAAACTTCACCCTAGCACTCACTTTCCATTTACCCCACCCCCAACAAAAAGACATGCAATTGTCCCCAATGCATAAATAATGTGAAATACAAGAGTGGTAGGTGAAGCAAACCTGGGGCGCAAAGCGTCGACGATCAGCAAGCTGGTGGGTCTGGTTCCCCCGGAACCCACTACCTCTGTAATCTGGACACCCTCAGTGGTGTCCTCAGCATCAACAGCACTATCAGCAGTGCCTCCCGCTATCTCCACAGTTCTGGAGCTATATGCCCCACCAGCTAACTCTCCTGCTCTCATCTGACGCGCCTCCTCCTCAGCAAGCGAGGCTCTCCTTGCAGCCTCCATCTCACGGCGCTCCTTCTTCCGTGCTCGAGCTTCATCCTCCTCTAGACCCCTACGCCTCTTGGCATGCTCTCGAGGGAGAGGTGGTGGAATCTCATAAGTGGCGAATAGGGCCGCCATCACTTTTTCTTCAGCGGGCTCTGCAGAAAGGGCCTCAGACTCAGGCACCCTAGCCCTTAATATCATATCAATATCTGCGCGAAGACTGTCGACCGCAGCCTGAAGGGTTGACACATCCACCGGAGGGGCTGGACGAGCTAGCACCCGCAACTCAAAAGCGTACAAGCGCTGATGAACCTCAGTGATCTTCCGTTCTGTGTGCCGGACCATTTTTCGCTCCAAGCACTCTTCTGCCTCGGCAATAGACCTCTGCATCCAAAGATGGATATGATGTAGAAGTGTATCCATTTGCGCCTCTAATTTATGGACCCTAGCAAGCGGGACCAGAGCGAGTAAAGGGGCTGAGCAAGAGGAGCTCGAGGCAGTGCTACTACCCGGGATAGACTCGACCGGGGTAGTGTCAGTGGAAGCCGCCTGCGTAGCCGTGCGGGCCTGCTACCGTATCCGCCAGATTGTCACCAAGTGGAGGCAACTCTGGACGGGGCCCTCTGCGTGGAACTAACTCATTGGCCTCATCCCTGATGAGGCCGATATCAACAGTGCCCAGAGGGGTCTTGAGCTGATCAATGTGCCATATAGTCACACCAGCGAACCTGCATAGAGAAAATATCATGCACGGGAAAGTGTAAGTAGTTGTGACCTTAAAAGCCCTCTCGTGCATGACCGCCTGTAGAAGCCACGCAAAATCCACCTCAAACCCGGCTATCATCGCCGCCATCAGTACTGCTCGATCCCATGTGACGATATATCAGCGGCTGTGGGGGAAAGGTAGTGCCGGACAATCAACCACAAAAACTTCGCCGTGAAAGTCAGGTTGGCCTTCTTGATGGCCCCCTTCGGCTCGGTCACCCAGTCGGCACCCTCTCCATCAACGGACAAGTGCAGGGCCATCCATCTCTTGGTGGTCTCTCTCAGCGATGGCTCACGCAGGAATTGGCCATCTTTAACAATCTTCCATCGGTAGTCAAACTCGGTAGTGAGAGGGGTCCGATTAGCATCAACATTCTCCTTGTATAGAAACCGGCGGATGGCAGGCAGGGAGATATCAACCTGAACGCCACGTACTCGGACCTGCTCCAGTGGGGCCTGTTTGGCGGGGGCAGCCCGCCTATCAATCTGTGATCGGAGAGTCGCTACGTAGGAGGCGTAGAACTCTCGGACCAGCTCTTCACTATAACGTCCCAACGGACGCGCTGTCCACTCTAGTCGATGTCTGGTGAAGAGATTGTGGATCTCTGGAATCATCGGGAGACTTCCCGTAAGGACCCGCCGCTCCAATGTAAGTGTCTGAGTCATGACTCCTTTGTCATTCAAGAACTTTGCATCGGAATAGACTTGATACTGCCCGTCGACACACCACCAGTTGGGCTGGTCGGTCACTGGGGTGAGAGACTGATTCGGTGAACCAGGTGTGGATTTCAAACTGTCAGCCTCATCAGACGAGGCAGACTCTGCAGCGAGGGCGGGTGCGGGAACCTTAGCAGATCCGGAGGCTTTCTCCGACCACAAAACTCCTAAGGAGTCAGACTCTCCTTCTTCATTAGTAGCTGACCCAGAAGGTGTGCCGGCCAGTGTGCGCTCCTCATCAGACTGGGAGGCATCTAGAAAATTTCACTTCGCACCTTGGTCCGGCTACGTGTGTTGCTATACTAACCCTTATCTTTACCTAATATTAAGCATCGTATTCGATATTTGACTATGTTATTACCTCGTACCAATCAATACTAGCCTATTAGATAGTATACACTAAATCTAAGTTGATAATTCTTTTCCAATTATCTACCTCTTTGGTCCGGCAAGTAGCATTAAGGCGAGTTCTAACATTGGTCATCCGTTAAAAAGACTTCTAAGCCAAAGAATTATCAATACATGCAAGACAGTATTCTAGAATTGTTATTTTAGTTAGGTTTTACCTCATTATTTGTCTATGGTTCCCACAACCCTAGTTATGGAGTTTAGTTATCCATAGTCATAATCACAATATTCAAATATATGGTATAAGAATTCATGTACTTACTTCAATGAGAAAGAGTAAAATCTGAAAGTTCGCTTGATTAATCAACAAAAATCACCAACAATCAATTACAAGAATCTCAAAATAATCAAGAATCTCACAAAGATCTAAAAAATAATCAAGAGTCTAACAAATAGTCTAAAAATAATCCAGGGTCTAACCTCAAAAACAAGGTTTTTCAATATAAAAAATAAAAACCTAACCAAATAAGGACTCTATTTACTACAAATCTGTCAAAACGCGGCTGGGTCGACGGACCTCGCGACGGATCGTCGTGGTCGCGACGGGCTGTCATGGACTCCGTCGTCCCATACTTTTGCAATTTCTTCTGCTTCTCTCTTCATTACCCTCGACGGCAGATATGACGGATCGTCACAGGCACAACGGTCCGTCGAAGGTCTCCGTTACAAAACACTTAAACTCTTGGAATTTGGGTACTGGAACTACTTCTCTGAACTTCATGACGAACCAGCAGGACTGACCGTCATGGCTACGACGGTCCTTCATGCACTCCGTAACCCCACACTTGGTCAGACTTCCCCATCTTCCTTCAGCAGCTGCACTATGATGCCACCTACGGACCGTCATAAGCATGACGGACCGTCACAAGCTCCGTTAGTGGTCTCTTCTGCATTTCTTTGCAAAAAAAACCTCTGCATTCATCTTTGGACAGATTTCCTGCAAATAAGGAGAAACTTATATAAAAATTAGCACAAAAAGGCTTTTGGACACACTAAACTTAAGGAAAAAGGTATTAATAATACCGTGAAACCACGGTATATCACCGTCCCATAAACTCTACATCAACTTGTCACGTTTGAATACAACAATCAAGAAATCACAGTTCATGGGGAAGGTGATTCACTTATTTACAGAGATCCATCCGTCCAGTGCATTGAGGAAAAGGAAGGATGTGATTCTGTTGTTTACCAGTCTTTTCAGGTTGTATCAGTAGATCGCTGTAAAGAAGGAGAATCTATCGTCCAATCATGTATCTCTTCTTCCTCTTCAATGGTAGCAACGACGATGCTCAAATATGGTTATCAACCTGGTAAAGGTTTGGGAGTATATTCGCAAGGAATCGTGGATCCCGTTACTCTCTTAGGAAACCAAGGCACCTCTGGCCTCGGATACAAACAAAGCAAGAGAATTGGAGATAAAGCTAAGAACCACAAAAGGATGTATTGGTCGTTGCCACAACCGATACCCCATATTTCTCATTCTTTTATCAAACCTCAGGGTCCAGAATTGAAAGATTCATTCACTCTTGAAGACATTGAAGAAGTTATTGAGGATCTCAGTCAGTTGTTTTGTGAAGTAAATATGGTCCAAGTTGGTGAAGGTACAAGTCATGCATGCAGCTCGTGGGTTTAGGTGTTGAGTTAAGCAATTGGGAAGCCACTCCTTTCCCCATAAGGAAGGAGTCGTGATAGTTTGTTTTGCTACTCTTTTGTATTTTGTTATTCTCAGAGTTGTGGCCCGAATAGTTCAAAATATTTTGTTATTATCAACCCTTATGTCCTTTTTTGATGTCAATGAAATGAAAATTTTGTTTCTTAGTAAATTTTGTCTTTTTTCCTCCCTTAATTCTTATTCTCTATTTTTCAGTTCTGTAAATGCCGGCTTTGAAAACATGACATGCATGCAGAATTCACTCCCTGATTTTGAAGAGCTGTTTATTCTTGAATCACCAAGTCAAGAGGTGGAATATGATGAAGAAGAGGCGTTTAGGGAAACTAATAGGGAACTGGAACAGTTTGAGCACAAACCAAAGCCTAATCTTAGTGAAACTGAGACAATCAATTTGGGAAGTTATGAGGATGTTAAGGAAATAAAAATAAGTTTACATATCAATCAATAAATTAGAGAGGCAATAATACAACTTTTGTTTGAATACAAAGATGTATTTACTTGGTCTTATGATGACATGCCAGGTTTGAGTGTTGATTTAGTGGTTCATAAGTTGCCCGTTTATCCTAATTTTCCACATGTCTAACAGAAAAGAAGGAAATTCAAACCGTACGTGAGTGAAAAAATCAAGGAATAAACAATAAAACAACTGAATGCAAAGGTGATCCAAGTTATTCGCTACACTACTTGGTTGGCAAATGTTGTTCCTGTGCCGAAAAAGGATGGAAAGTCAAGAGTTTGTGTTAGCTATCGGGATTTGAACAAGGCTAGTCCAAAAGACAACTTTCCATTGCCAAATATCCACATCGTAGTTGATAATTGTGCGAAACACGAGATGCAATGTTTTGTGGACTGTTATGCGGGGTATCATCAAATATTCATGGATGAAGAGGACGCTGAGAAAACTGGTTTCACCACTCCATGGGGAACTTATTGCTACAGGATCATGCCATTTGGTCTTTAAAATGTTGAGGCAACTTACATGAGGGCTATGACCACCATGTTCCATGATATGATGCATAAAGAAATTGAAGTATACGTCGACGACATAACCATCAAGTCTAAAACACAAGTTGATCATGTGCAAGATCTGAGAAAATTCTTAGAAAGAGTGTGAAGATATGACCTCAAGCTTAATCCAGCAAAATGTGCATTCGAAGTTCCATTTGGAAAACTTCTGGGTTTTATTGTCAGTAGAAGGGGAATCAAATTGGATCCCTCCAAAATAAAAGCCATTCGAGATTTGCCATCCCCGAAAAATAAGACCGAAGTCATGAGTCTACTTGGGAGGTTGAACTACATCAGCAGGTTTATTGCTCAACTCACAACCATATGTGAGCCCATTTTCAAACTTTTTGACGAAGGATGCTGATGTCAGATAGGACAGAAGATTGTCAACGAGCTTTTGAAAAAATCAAAGAGTATTTGTCCAACCCTCCCATGTTGGTACCGCCTGAACCTGACAGGACTCTCTTTCTATATCTTTCAGTAACAGATAATTCCTTTGGGTGTATTCTCGGTCAACATGATGATACAAGAAAGAAGGAGCAGGCTATCTACTACTTGAGCAAGAAATTCACTAGTTATGAGGTCAAGTACACCCTTTTGGAAAGGACGTGTTGCGCCCTAACTTGGATAGCTCAAAAGTTAAGGCATTACTTATTGTCCTACACAACTTACCTCATATCAAGTATGGATCTTTAAAGTACATCTTTCAGAATCCAATGCCAACTGGCAGACTCGCGAAATGGCAAATTTTGTTCACTGAATTTGACATTATATATGTCACTCGCACTGCAATGAAAGCCCATGCTTTGGCAGACCACTTGGCAGAGAACCCAGTTGATGGCGATTACGAACCATTGGATACATATTTTCCAGATGAAGAAATTAACTCAATTGAGGAAGTAGGTTCAAATGGAAATCAAGCCTAGCAATTTTACTTTGATGGAGCAACCAACACAAAAGGCACAAGGATTGGGGCAATTTTAATATCGCCCACAGGGCAACATTAACCTGCAACAGCTCGACTTCACTTTTTTTGTACAAATAACACGACTGAGTATGAATCTTGCATCATGGGTCTAAATATGGCAATAGATTTGGGTGTGCAAGAATTAATTGTGTTGGGAGATTCTGATTTGCTTATCCAACAAGCTCAAGGCGAATGGAAAACTCGAGACCTCAAGCTCCTTCCATACAGACAATGTGTGGAACATCTTAGCAAAAGGTTCATGTACATCGAGTTTAGATACATCCCCAGGTTTCATAATGATTTGGCTGATGCCTTGGCTACTTTGGCCTCAATGCTTCCCTATCCGGGAAACACTTACATCACCCCATTAGAGATTCAAGTTCGGGACCAACATGGCTATTGTAATACAGTGGAAGAAGAACCTGATGGTGAGCCATGGTACTCAGACATTAAGAATTTTTTGAAGACAGGGAGATGCCCCTAACATGCCATCAGAAGCCAAAAAAGAAATGTTAGACGTCTGGCTAATGGTTTCTTTTTGAGCGGGGATGTTTTGTATAAACGAACTCTGGATCTGAATTTATTGAGATGTTTGGATGCTGAAGAAGTTGAGAAAATTATGAATGAAGTGATGCTGAAGAAGCCGAGAAAATTATGAATGAAGTGCACGCTGGGGTATGTGGACCACACATGAACGGATATGTCCTTGCAAAAAAGATACTCCGAACAGGGTATTATTGGCTTACCATGGAAAGGGATTGCTTTTACTTTGTGAAAAAATGTCATCAATGTCAAATCCATGGTGATCTCATTCATTCACCTCATTCAGAGTTGCACCCCATGGCTGCTCGTTGGCCCTTTGTGCATGGGGAATGGATGTAATCGGACCAATTGAGCCAAAAGCCTCTAACGGACATCGATTTATTTTGGTTGCAATTGATTACTTCACCAAATGGGTGGAGGCGATAACTTTGAAAGCAGTCACTAAAAAGGCGGTCGTGGATTTTGTTCATTCAAACATTATTTGTCGATTTGGTATCCCAAGAGCTATCATCACAGATAATGCTGCAAACCTCAATAGTAATCTGATGAAGGAGGTATGCGAGCAGTTCAAAATTGTGCACCACAATTCTACTCCATACCGACCAAAAGCCAACAGAGTTGTGGCGGCAGCCAACAAGAATATCAAAAAGATTCTTAGAAGGATGGTTCAAGGCATTAGACAATGGCATGAGAAGCTTCCTTTTGCACTTTTAGGATATCGCACAACAGTGCGTACCTCGATTGGTGCAACTCCTTATTTGCTGGTGTATGGAACTGAGGCTGTGATTCCAGCAGAAGTCAAAATTCCATCTCTTCGAATTATTGTCGAGGCTGAAATTGAAGATATTGAATGGGTCAAAACCCGACTAGAGCGACTCGCATTGATAGACGAGAAACGATTGACGGCTGTCTGTTTTGGTCAGCTTTATCAGCAAAGGATGGCTCGTGCATACAACAAAAGGTGCACCCAAGACACTTTGAAGTAGGTCAACTGGTCTTACAGCGCATTCTCCCGCACCAAGAAAAAGCTAAGGGAAAATTTGCCCAAAATTGGAAAGGTCCATATCTTATCAAGGAAGTATTGTCCAAAGGAGCCCTGCACCTTACTGATGTGGAAGGAAAAATCACGGGCATGATTGTTAATGCAGATTCAGTCAAAAGATACTACATCTAATGCATTTTAAGGTTTTGCGACAAGTTTGGGGGCACCTCTTCAAAAAAAAATCTATCATTGAAGATTCTGAACTACGTTTGACCTGATTCCGAAAGAATACGTAGGCAACCCTTTAGGGGTTCGGTCATATCAAAAAAAATCAATTTTCCAGTATTACAGAAAACTGGGGCATTGTTTTAGTTTTTTTTATATATAATAATGTCAGATTGTAATTCTGTTTATTCTGGCAACCGACTTTTTGGTCAAATCTAAAAATGATATTAATCAGCAAAGGCAACATCGAAAAAAAAAGAAAAAAAAACTTATGAGTGAAAACCCTTGGGGGTACCATAAGTAAGTAAGTAAAAAAAAAGGAGAGAGAGAGAGAGAGAGAGTCTTATCGGTGAACACCTTCATAGGCATCATAAGACAAAAAAAATAATAATAAAATCTTATAGGTGAAAATCCTACGGGAACCTTAAGATAAAGGGAGAGAACGTCATGAATATAATTTTCAAAGATGATCATTTCTCGACACCTCTGCATAAAGGGCACATAGATCAACTGGCGATGACTCAGATTTTGAGAACTAAAAAACTCAAACGGATCAGGGAGCAAGTCCAAGTGCATGTCATGGTTCAATCAAAGTCGACATATGCCTCCAGATAAGTTCTCTTTCTCATTTTTAAAGGAATATCCTTCATTAAGTTTATAGTCTTCTTGATCCAATCTTTCCTACTCTTGAGTTTGATATTTTTTTTTATGTTTTTATTTTCTTTCTCTCTTTTTGATATAATCTCTTGACAAAATAAAGTAAAGAGTGCAAAGCTTACTACGGGTTTCCAAAAGTAAAGCTGAGTATCTGAGTTGACAAGTCATTGAGCAAGGACTAAAAACACCTCATATCGTCACTAAAAATTCATGAAGATCATCATTCTTTGGACATCACTCGCACCATGATATTTGGTAGTACCAAAATATCAAGGCCCCTGGTTAACAAAGAGGGAGCTTCAAAGGTTGCTTAATCAAGAGTTGTAGTAGAGTTGGAGAAATTGGTCGTGAGTATGGTCAAGTCGTTGGAGAACCAAGGCCACAAACCAACCACCACTTTAAACTAATAATTTCTATTTCATTTGCTCAACACAAAAAGAAAAAGAAATGCAGGGTTACAAGTCAAAAGGAAACATCAGAAAAAGGAAGATCTCCAAAGTCTTCAAATGTTTGGTGTTTCATCTCATTCTACTCGCATTTTTGCCTATCAATGCGAGAATTTTCGGGAAATACGCTCCAATCTGAATTTCGTGCAATACGCACACGTCCTTTATTCATGGGAAATACGCACCATCCTTTGTTCATGTGCAATACGCACCTGTCTGAATTTCGTGCAATACGCACCAATCTGAATTTTGTGCAACAAGCACACGTCTTTTATTCATGGGAAATACGCACCATTATTTGTTCATGTGCAATATGCACCTTTCTAAATTTCGTGCAATACGCACCAATCTCAATTTCATGCAACAAGCACACATCCTTTATTCATGAGCAATACGCACCATCCTGTGTTCATGTGCAATACGCACTAGTCTGAATTTCGTACAATACGCATCAATCTGAATTTATGTGTAGGGCGCACCAGTCCTTATTCACATGCAATACAGATCAATTCTCTATTCATGGGCAATACGCACCATATGCATATCTGGAGCAATACGCACCAACATTCATAGGTTATACACATCCTATTCACATTTTGGGGATACATCCGATCATAGGACAATGCGCGAACTCTCAGGGCAACACACCTCACTTAACCTATTCATTTAGGGTTATACTTTCTAGTTCAAGATTCTCATATGTTTTCTTCTTTTCTAAAGGAAACATATTCTTCATGGGTTCTTCATTTTGTGATCTTGAGTTTTGAGTTTCAAAAACCAACTCAAGTTAAAACATGCACTTAAGAATGATCCACAAGCCGCCAAGACAGCATGAAGATCGATCTCAAAGATAATGCAGAGAGCAAGTGAAAGATCTAGACAAGATGCTAAGAAGATACATCAATTAGGGATCTTGTAACATTTATAATGTAGAGAGACATAGTTCTCTAACTTTTTTTTCTTTGTAACTATAGGCAGTAGATGATGAGAAGCAATATGAAGCAATCTTTTGGCCATCGTTTCTGATAGTTTCGGCTATCAAAGTTTCTAGAACTACACTGATCTGATTTCCTTTTAATTAAGAATATGTAGGCAACCTCTGAAGCAAGGTTCGGTCATCTTTTTCAAAATGGCTTCATCGGAGTTTGAAACAGTCAAAAATTAGTCACTTCGTTCACTTTCTTTGCTTGAAAACTCTTCATGTTTCCAAGCAAAGAGGGGCATGCTGTGTACACCTAATTTTTGACGTGTTTATTTTACTCTTATAATATTTTAGTAAGGAATTTTATTTTTATTTGTATTTTGGGTGTTTGTTTTTATTATTTTATTGGCTCAAATGACCCAATTTTGTTTAAATTGGGCTGATTTAGATCAATTCTGATGGCCCAATTGATTTTGACCCGGTCAATAGAAATGGTCAAGATTGAATCTCAACCATTCATGATATTTTGATCCAAGGACTATTATTGGACCCAACCAAAAATACAAAACTCCAAAAAATTAGCATTTTTTTTTAGATTTTTTTTTTATTTTTCTTCTTCCCCTTACTACCATGCCACCGGTCGGCCACCGCTGCCGCCACCACCGCCCGGTGGTCACCACCTTTTTGATCGGAAAAATCTTAAAAATTTTACCATCTTTTCCTTTAACCCTCCTCTACCTAAATCTACAATCCTTTCATCCATATCTATAGCCAAACTCCGTGGATCTAAGGAAAACCAAATATGAATTTTTACTTTTTTCCTTAGGTTTATAAAGTTCCGGTCATTCCCATCCCAAACCCTTTACATAAATGTGTAGAGTTCTTCAAAGGCTATCATTTGATATAAATTTTAAGTTCAAAATCCGTCAAAAAATTTTCCGGCAAAGTTTTCCGGCGACCTTCATTTACCCGAAAGTTATGTCAATCTTTTCCCCTCTCAATCTTTATCAAAATTCATCATTATCTTTTTTCGTTTGACCATATAAGTCGTTTGATATCGGATTTGTGTTATTAATGTTTTTTAAGTTTATCATGTTGATGTTGTTGCTTGAAGTATTATTATTATTATTATTATTTATTTATTTATTTCATTTTATGTTTTTTTTTTTTTTACTTTTTGTTTCTGCATTATTTTGTTGTGTTTGATCTTTAAAATTATTTAGATGTTTAGATTTTGTTTTAGTGGGTCAATTTGTTTGGGTCTTGATGAAATGGGTCAACATTTGGGCCTGTTTAGATTTTTTCAGATGACCCATCAGCTATTATTCAAACAATGAATAAAAGAAATGGGTCATCTACTTGACATTTGGGCCTTTTATTTTCAGATGATCAATTAACTATTATTCAAACAATGAATAAAAGAAATGGGTCATCTAAATGATATTTGGGCCTATTATTTTCTGATGACTCATACAACTATATTCAATTAATGAATAAAATAAATGGGTCATCTAAAAGGGCAAATGAATCATTCAATTAATCTGTTTTTTTCTTAAAACAAAAATTAAAAAAAAATTCATTGGCCATCTTGGGTGGCACCTTGAGAAAAAAAAGAGTCCAATGCATGCATTGGTTCTTAAGTTTTCAAGAAAAGTGAGAGGTTTAATGTTGAACACCTATTTAAATCCCCTTCTTTTTCTAAAAGCAAAAGGGGAGGGGAAAAAAAAGAGAAAAAGATAGAAAAAAAATTGCTAGAAAAAAAACTAAAAAAAAAAAATTCTTCTATTTAAAAAAAAAAAAAGAAGATGTTTATCTTGGGTTGTCTTGGAAATTCAATTGAATTTGCTTCTATTATTTGCTTGTCATCAACTCTAGGTATCTCTTTTTACATTTCAATGTAATCTAGAATTAATGTTTATGTTCTTTTTATGTGTTTTTTTAAAAAAAAATTATTAATTTTTTTTTACTAAGTTTATTATGATTCTCGTATGATTATGTTTATCCTTGTGTTATTTAGTTTGTATATTTTATTAGTTTATTCTATAGTGTTTCTCATATGATTGTATTTATTATGATGTACATACATATTATTAATCATATTTAGTTTAAATGTTAGCATTAGTAAGTAAAAAAAAAGGTAAAATAAAATAAAATATCATGATCGCATTTTTTTAGGTTTTTGGTAACTTTCTTTTTGAAAAACGAACTTAAGAAAAAAAAATTGTAAAACTAGTCATTTTTGCAAAAAGGTGTAATCTGGTCATTTTTGCAACAAAAGAAAAATATAAAACTGGTTATTTTTGCAAAAAAAAATATAAATATGATTTTTTTTAAAAAAAGAATTCTCTTAAATAAATATTTGAATTGACTATCAAAGTAAAAATACAAATTTGCGTGCGTGCGTGTGTGCGTGTGTACGTGCGTGTGTGCGTGTGTACGTGCGTGCGTGCGTGCGTGCGTGCGTGCGTGCGTGCGTGTGTGTGTGTGTGTGTGTGTGTGTGTGTGCATGTGTGTTTGCGTGTGCGTGTGCGTGTGCGTGTGCGCACTTTTAGTATACTAAGATAATGAACTCGATGGGCACATCATTTACCATTTGAGAAGATCTTTTAACAAGTGATAAAAGTTTGAGAAACTGTTATCATTTATAAATTTTCAATATTTTCGACTTATTTAAAATACCTATAATTTTTCTTCAATTCCACCAACTCAAATTCGAATATTATTGTAAGCACATTCTATATAAAAGCTAAGATATTAAAAATTCATTAAACATAATTTTGATTGTTGAATTTTAATCAAATCAAATAGGAGCATTCTTTTAAAAAATATATATTGTTTATAAAATTTAAAGTGCTTTAAACTATAATTATAAATTGACTTTTCAATTAGTTATAAATTTATGAAATGCAATTCACAAAGCCAACATTTTTAATTGTCTATTTTTTCTCATTTTTTGAATTATTTCTGACTTTTGCCTTAAAAAATAAGTGCATAAATGAGAATTGAATAATAGATGAAACTGCCATTTAAAATAAATTTAAATTGAGAATTATTATCTTTTTTTATCCATCTTATGTAATATTTTAGCTTTTCATCTACCTTATTAACTTTTGTATATTAGTGTCTCTTTCTCTTCTCATGTCTTTTGATATTCCAAGTATGGAAGAGTATCCATATAAATTTGAGTACAATTAGATATACATTTTTCATAATCATCCATCAAAAAAAAATTGAGTGTATATTAATGCTATAATTTCTTATTATATTTTTTTGTTATTGCAGATTTATCCTTCAATACTTTTGTCACTCTCACAAATTATTCTCATGGTAAGAAAATATATATATATATATATATATATATATATATGGGATTTAAAAAATTGATGACGTGGAAATAAGTTGGGAAAAGAAATCTGAGAAAAAAATTTTGTGTACTGAAAGTTGGGAGATAGAATCTGAAGCAATCCAAGATGATGGGTTGAGTTCTTCTAATAGTAATATAAATTTCATTGAACTGCTATTTCTTTCGATTGAATTTTCCTCATATTTTTTGAAGGTCGTATATTTTAATGGCAATACACTTTGAGACACATGAGAAATATTATTTTAGGTATGTTGACATGTTGATGGTAATTCCTAATTTTCATTTAGTATAATAATAAATAATCACATTTGAGACACATGAGAAATATTATTACCTTCCAATTGTATTTTGTTCGTAAACAATATTCATATATACTTAATATTGGACGTATACAAGATAATACAACAATCTCCATATGATCAACATTCATATTTGAATGAATATATTTATTGCTGTAATAGAAAACAAAAAGTTATATAAATGAAGAATCATTCCAAAAAAAATTTAATCGCATCAATTCAATTGAATTTTTGATTTGTTTGTATGAATAAATTAATTAAAATATATTTATATGAATTTTATTCTTGTATATCAGCAGAAATTAATAACTCAACATACCTAAATCGACAACTAATAGCAAGATAATGAGAATGGGGCAGCCACTATATATGAAGTGTCATTTTATTTCTTTGTACTCTTTTGATTTCAAAAAATGAGAATTACATAAAAGATTAAAGATATGAGAAGTCATTCAAAAATATAAATTAATTACTATCCTTTTAGAAAATAAAATAGATTTGGCATGATAAATGAAGAAGAATGAGGAGAAAGCAATAATAAATTACAAAATAAAAAGGAAAAAGATGATGGAAAGAACTAAAAAGAAAAGGGCTGGAAGGAAAGAAAAAAGAAATGAAAAGGAAAATCTTATAATTGTAAATAAATAATAATTTAATAAAACATAAAAAGGAAATTAAACAAATTTAGGTCCTTAAATTACGTTATTTATATTTTATTCTTCTCCTTACTTATTTTCTTAGGCCTCATTTGTTTACACTTAATGAAGGTCTGAATCTTAATCATTCAGATTCAACCTATTAAGTACGTTTGATTTTTAGGACTGAATCTGAATCATTCATGTAAACACCTAATTTTTGACGTGTTTATTTTACTCATCTAATATTTTAGTAAGGAATTTTATTTTTATTTGCTTTTTGTGTGTTTGTTTTTTATTATTTTATTGGCTTAAATGACCCAATTTTGTTTAAATTGGGCTGATTTAGATCAATTGTGATGGACCAATTGATTTTGACCCGGTCAATAGAAATAGTCAAGATTGAATCTCAACCATTCATGATATTTTGATCCAAGGGCTATTATTGGACCCAAACAAAAATACAAAAATTAGCATTTTTTTTATTTTAGATTTTTTTTACATATTTTTCTTCTTCCCCTTACTACCATGCCACCGGCCGGCCACCGCGGCCGCCACCACCGCCCAGTGGCCACCACCTTTTTAGCCGAAAAAATCTTTATAATTTTATCATCTTTTTCTTTCACCCTCCTCTACCTAAATATACAAACCTTTCATCCATATATATAGCCAAACTCCGTAGATCTAAGGAAAACGAAATATGAATTTTTACTTTTTTCCTTAGATTTATAAAGTTTCAGTCATTTCCATCCCAAACTCTTTACATAAATGTGTAGAGCTCTTCAAGGGATATCATTTGATATAAATTTTAAGTTCAAAATCCGTCAAAAATTTTCCGGCAAAGTTTTCCGGCGACCTTCATTTATCCGGAAGTTATGTCAATCTTTTCCCCCTCTCAATCTTTATGAAAATTCATCATTATCTTTTTCCGTTTGACCATATAAGTCGTTTGATGTCGGATTTGTGTTATTAATGTTTTTTAAGTTTATCATGTTGATGTTGTTGCTTGAAGTATTATTATTATTATTATTTTTTATTTATTTATTTCATTTTGTGTTAATTTTTTTTCTTTTACTTTTTTTTTCTGCATTATTTTGTTGTGTTTGATCTATAAAATTATTTAGATGTTTAGATTTTGTTTTAGTGGGTCAATTTGTTTGGGTCTTGATGAAATGGGTCAACATTTGGGCCTGTTTAGATTTTTTCAGATGACCCATCAGCTATTATTCAAACAATGAATAAAAGAAATGGGTGATCTACGTGACATTTGGGCCTTTTATTTTCAGATGACCAATTAACTATTATTCAAACAATGAATAAAAGAAATGGGTCATCTAAATGATATTTGGGCCTATTATTTTCTGATGACCAGTATAACTATATTCAATTAATGAATAAAGTAAATGGGTCATCTAAAAGGGCAAATGAATCATTCAATTAATCTATTTTTTCTTAAAACAAAAATCTTAAAAAAAAATTCATTGGCCATCTTGGGCGGCACCTTGGGAAAACAAAGAGTTCAATGCATGCATTGGCTCTTAAGTTTTCAAGAAAAGTAGGAGGTTTAATGTTGAACACCTATTTAAACCCCCTTCTTTTTCCAAAAACAAAAGGGGAGGAAGAAAAAAAAGAGAAAAAGATAGAAAGAAAATTGCAAGAAAAAAAAACTTAAAAAAAAATTTCTTCTTCTTAAAAAAAAAAAGAAGATATTTTTCTTGGGTTGTCTTGGAAATTCAATTGAATTTGCTTCTATTATTTGCTTGTCATCAACTCTAGGTATCTCTTTTTACATTTCAATGTAATCTTGAATTAATGTTTATGTTCTTTTTATGTTTTTTTTTTTTAAAAAAAAATATTAATTTTTTTACTAAGTTTATTATGATTCTCGTATGATTATGTTTATCCTTGTGTTATTTAGTTTGAATATTTTATTAGTTTATTCTATAGTGTTTCTCATATGATTGTGTTTATTATGATGTACATATATATTATTAATCATATTTAGTTTAAATGTTAGCATTAGTAAGTAAAAAAAAAAGGTAAAATAAAATAAAATATAATGATCGCATTTTTTTAAGGTTTTTGGTAACTTTCTTTTTGAAAAACGAACTTAAGAAAAAAAATGTAAAACTAGTCAGTTTTGCAAAAAGGTAGAATCTGGTCATTTTTGCAACAAAAGAAAAATATAAATCTGGTTAATTTTGCAAAAAAAAATATAAATATGATTTTTAAAAAATAATTTAAAAAAATTCTCTTAAATAAATATTTGAATTGACTATCAAAGTAAAAATACAAATTTGACTAATTTGACTTAATAATCTAACAAGTAGAAAATTTGCTATTTTGCAATCTTCTATCAAATAAGTCAAGGTAGTCATTTTATATAAAAAAAAATTACCAAATTGGTCATTTGTTAAATTTTTATCAATTTAAAAAAAATTAAAATTAGTATATCTTTAGTTTAAAAGAGTGTTTCATGGTAATTTTGTAAAAAGATTTTTTTTTTCTTCTTTTGTTGTCATTGTCTAGTAGTAAAACTTATTTATTTTTTTTTCTTTTAGTAAAACAATAAATATAAATGCTAGAAATTTTCTAATAATAATAAATAAATAAATATTAATTATTTTTTTGGTCTATATGTTGCACCATTTTTTTTCATGCATTTTTATCATTATTTTTTAAAAAAAATTTGATTAATTAATTATTGTGTTTTTTTTCTTTAAAAAATAAAATAAAACTTCAAATACCATCATGTGTTCGGTTACGATCCTTGGTGTGTATTCATTTTGTCACGACCCAAAGCGAGCCGCGAGTGGCACCCACACTTATCCTCCTAGGTGAGCGAACCAACAAATCTAAACCCCAACATTTACCGGTATGTCAATTATGAATAAATCAAATAATGCGGAAGATCCAAAAATTACTAACGAAATCAATTAAGCAAACTTCTAAAGTTTAATACTTATTATTCCCAAAATCTGGAAGTCATCACATCAAGAACATCTATCCTCAAATTTCTAAATCTAAGAGTATTTAAGAAGCTAAAATAAGTAACAAGATGGTCCGTGTCAGAACTTCAAAGACATCAAGACGTGAAGGAGAGAATCCAGCTCGAGGTAGGAATGATAGCTCACCCTGAAATCTGATGTGCTGGAGACTGGCTAGAGTTGAGGGCGAGTCGAAGTCGATGGTGCACTTGCTGCACTCCACAAAACAACAA
>NC_028643.1:40705868-40707057 GCF_001406875.1 Solanum pennellii | reverse complement strand
ACCACAATTACACAATCAAAACATACAAACACACAATTAAGCACATAGATGACTTTACAATACCACCCAATACATATCGATCGCTATTTAGAGTTTATCTATCACATAGAAATAAACCATAACCTACCTCCACCGAAGAATCGTGATTAAGCAAGCTACTTCCCCAATGCCTTTGCTTTCCTCTTCGTTCTCTCTCTCCCGCTCGTTCACTCACTTCTCCTCTTTTTCTTTTCTCTTTCAGATTCTTTTTACCCTAATTATCATATAATCAATTATAAAAGATGATAAAAGTAACCCACTATTTATTTTAAAGTTATCTCCTTTAACCCCCAAGTAAATAAATTATTAAACTTACCCCACTAATTTCATAATTAAAATCATGAATAGTCCGAAGCACCCCTTTAAAACATTTAGCGGAAGTCTAACCAAGTCGGGGTTACGCAGCTTGCGACGGTCCGTCGTATCTGCGACGGTCCGTAGTATCTACGATGGTCCGTGCTGCAGTTCCGTCGTGAAGTTCAGAGAGTTGATCCCTGTACCCAGATTTCAGAGTTGAAGTGTTTTGGAACGAAGACCCTCGACGGACTGTTGTGCCTATGACGGTTCGTCCTACCTGTCATCGAGGGTAATGAGGAGAGCAGCAGGAGAAATTTCACAAGTATGGGGCGACGGAGTCCATGACGATCCGTCGTGGCCACGACGATTCGTCACATGGTCCGTCGACCCAGTAAATATTTATCAAAAACAATTCTACAGCTCAGACCGACTAAATGGGTTGTTACAATAGATACCAATTTACCCATCGTTCGTCCTCGAACGATCACAGGAAGAAAAGCAAGGGCGATAAAGAGTACCTGAATCTGTAAAAAGATGTGGATATCTTTCTTGCATATCAACCTCACTCTCCCAAGTGGACTCTTCAACTGGCCGACTCTTCCACTGAACCTTGATAGATGCAATCTCCTTTGATCTCAACTTGCGGACCTCTCTATCTAGAATAGCAACAGGCTCCTCCTCATAAGACAAATTCTCATCAAGAAGAACTGAATCCCAACAAATAATGTAGTTTCCATCCCCATGGTATTTTTTCAGCATAGACACATGAAATACCGGGTGCACTCCTGAGAGTCCTGGAGGCAATGCCAATTCATAAGCCACCTCCCCCACGCGCTTCAGAACTTCAAATGGC
>NC_028643.1:40703973-40705443 GCF_001406875.1 Solanum pennellii | reverse complement strand
CACACCTATGAGGACTCAAGCCTCCACACCATACTCATTTGGAAAAAGGTTCTTCGAATTTGAGTATATTAACATAATTCAAGATTACTTCTCTTTAGTATTATCGTGTCGGAACGTGACACTCCGATCCCATATACCGTGTCGGAACGTGACACTCCGATCCCCTAATACTACCGTGTCGGAACGTGACACTCCGATCCAATATTACCGTGTCGGAACGTGACACTCCGATCCATTTATCTCATTAGTTTTATTTCGTCAAGCCTTCTTTATGTCAAGGCGTCATCTTAATAGAGAGGATTCAAGATTGGAGATTCCACAGTCTCACCATTCTAACCCACCACAATTACACAATCAAAACATACAAACACACAATTAAGCACATAGATGACTTTACAATACCACCCAATACATATCGATCGCTATTTAGAGTTTATCTATCACATAGAAATAAACCATAACCTACCTCCACCGAAGAATCGTGATTAAGCAAGCTACTTCCCCAATGCCTTTGCTTTCCTCTTCGTTCTCTCTCTCCCGCTCGTTCACTCTCTTCTCCTCTTTTTCTTTTCTCTTTCAGATTCTTTTTACCCTAATTATCATATAATCAATTATAAAAGATGATAAAAGTAACCCACTATTTATTTTAAAGTTATCTCCTTTAACCCCCAAGTAAATAAATTATTAAACTTACCCCACTAATTTCATAATTAAAATCATGAATAGTCCGAAGCACCCCTTTAAAACTTTTAGCGGAAGTCTAACCAAGTCGGGGTTACGCAGCTTGCGACGGTCCGTCGTATCTACGACGGTCCGTGCTGCAGTTCCGTCGTGAAGTTCAGAGAGTTGATCCCTGTACCCAGATTTCAGAGTTGAAGTGTTTTGGAACGAAGACCCTCGACGGACCGTTGTGCCTATGACGGTTCGTCCTACCTGTCGTCGAGGGTAATGAGGAGAGAAGCAGGAGAAATTTCACAAGTATGGGACGACGGAGTCCATGACGATCCGTCGTGGCCACGACGATTCGTCACATGGTCCGTCGACCCAGTAAATATTTATCAAAAACAATTCTACAGCTCAGACCGACTAAATGGGTTGTTACAGTTTTCTAAAAAAAAAGGTCTTGTGTGCGATTACGCTCTTAGGCCAATCAAATTTTTTTTTAAATAGTAATTAATACAAATTTTTTTCTTTTATCCAAAATAAATAAATAAATTATTTTAGCCAAATATAAGTTAATAAAGCGACCGTGTTAAAATCACTGGACTCGGGGGGTGCCTCATACCTTCCCTCCGGTCAATAGAATTACTTACCTAATCTCTGTTTTTTTCGTAGGCCAAAACAAAAAAAAATTATTTTAAACTAAGAACAATCTGGTGACTTGGAACACCTAAAAAACTCAATTTCAAGTGGCGACTCTAAAAGAAATATATATATATATATATATATATATATATATATATATATATA
>NC_028643.1:40692755-40703494 GCF_001406875.1 Solanum pennellii | reverse complement strand
TATATATATATATATATATATATATATATATATATATATATATATATATTTTCAAAACCCGTTATATCCTCAACAATTGTAAAAAATAAAAGAGGTGTGACAATCCAGATTCAGCCAATTAAGTTCGTTTGTTTTATTTTTTTAAAAAAACCTCTTAATGGGTCTGAAGAGGTCTGAATGAATCAGATCTGTAGGAGATTCTTAAAAACATTCAGACTCATTTAATAAGTTATGAAATAATAACATCGCTTCTTTGCTTTAAGCGTTTTTTTATCTCATAACTAAAACTTTCTTTCTCTCTTTTCTCAATCATACACCATTTTTTTCCTCTTGAATTGTTAAGTTTTCATAAATCCTTTCAACTTTTTTTTATGTTAATAATTTTTTTATATTGACAAGTTTTTTTTATATTAATAATTTTTTTGTATTGACATTGTCAAGAACATTGTTGGGTGTATTGGTGTTTATCAAGGTTCTTGGATGAAAAGATTGTACTTCAAATCATGATCATTAAAATTTTTAAAACTTTATTTTTATCAAAAGTGATATATTTTGTTGAAATGAAATTTTTATGATATTTTATTAAATTAATGTTAATTTCACATGCACATTCAGATACTGAAAACAAACAGCATTAATTATTTAGTGTTCAGATTTAGAGATCACATCTTAATATTCAGATCAAGACACCTGAAAATTAATGCAAAAATCTTAATATTTAGATGTGTATTCAGATTCAGATCTTAATCTTAATGGAAACAAATGAGGTCTTAGTCTTTTTTAATTGAGAGTAGGGAATTAAAGTACTAAAATGAATAATTCAAATTACAAAAGATATGCATATACACACTCATATATATATACAAAAAAAAATGTCATGAATTTATTAAACAAGAATTAAAAATACAATCTCATAATATAAAGGTGAAATACTAAGGACATGTTTGGATTGACTTTTCGCTTATGACTTATAAACCAAAAGTCATAAGTTCTAACTTATTACTTTTGACTTATTTTTGTTATTTTTCCTTTAAAATAAATGCTTATAAACACTTTTTAATTTTATTCAAACACTTCAAAACTGCTATAAAATAATTTTAGCTTAAAATGACTAAAAAAGTCAATTCAAACGGACACTAAAACTACATAACAAAAAATATTTAAAATAAAATGTATTTTTATAAATTATTTAAACACAGTTAAATAAATTATTCTGTATTCGATATTTTTATTGCACCTTTACTCTTTCCTTTTGTTTTTTCTACTTTTTTTGTTTATTTACTATTTGTTGTTTCGAGCCGTGGATAATTCTAGTTGTTCAAATCATTGCTAACAAAAGTCATATACGCTAGCAAGAAGTCACGTTATAGTTTTTTTTCATTTGGTGTTTTTATTTGCACATCAAATTCTAAATATTTACTTGTCCATTAAATTATGAATATAATACTCATAACACTTTCGTTACTTAATTATATTTTTTCTTTCTGATTTCTTTCATCTTATTTTAAAATTTACTTAAATAATTTATATTTATAGTAAATTAGGCATAATAGTCTTTCATTGCCTTTTTATTACATATTTATTACACATTTTTTTTGACTTATTATAACATATACTATCCAAAATTAAAATATGGGACTCTATAAAAAGCTGCATGATAAAAAAGTAATGTGGCACATTTCAATGGTCAATGATCTTATTTATTTTTTTTTTTTATGGAATTTTTTGGCATTTCCTCTAATCTTTTTCATTCTTATTTTATAAAATCCATCTCTTTATCCACACCTCTTCAATTACATATATCTAAACTTTAATTAATTTAATAATGTCTATAACTTCTAACCTTTTATATTTATAACTTTTAAATAATTTTAATATAAATTTGTAACTTCTTAAAATCATACTTATAAAAACGTATTTTGAGAAATGTATGATGATTATTTTATTTTTATTTTTCAATTCTTCATCTTTTATATATTTGGTTGACAATTTTTTTGAATTTTTTTAATTATTATTATACAAAAAAAATGATTCTATTACTACTCCACTTAAGTGTCATATTTATACTCCACTTAAAGGTCGTGTTTATATGTTCATTATGTTGGTAATTTTTTTTAATGTTTTAATAATTAAGATAATAAGAATGATGTAGTATTATTTATTTATTTATTTATGATAGTTAATTCATGATTTCTCTCTATTTTGTTTTTTATATAAAGTTCTAATTGTTATAAATTTATAATTTTATTTGGTTTAAACAGTAACTTCTGACCTTATTGAACATAATTATCTCTGCTCCTTTTTTTGTTCCTCAAAAATGTCTTAATAGTTATATTTTTCCATGAATTTTCAATTAAAAAAATACTTTTTTACAAGTTTTAAATAACACTAAAATCTACACAATAATATGTTGTGTTTCTTAAGTTTTTCATCTTTATTGTAATTTTTTGCTAAGAATTCTAATTTTTTTTTTCCTTTTACAATTTCTCTATATTTTATTGTAGAATAATAAATATGTCAATTAACTATTCATTTATATTCGTTAATATAAAACTTAAGGATCATTATTTTCATTACTCTCATAATTTTATTATCATATTCTCTATATAATTAGTACTCATATTGTTGACATTATTTATTATTCATATTATAGTCCTATAAATAAATGCATTGTAAGATTTTGGACAAATGATCACATTAGTCTTTTAAATTATTATGTTTTCGGTGCATATTTTATTGATCCTTTAATTTAACTCAAAGAATAAAATCATTGAATGGTGATCAACTTGTGAAAATGGATGTCAGACAAGAGTTCGAAAGATTGTGTATTAATTTCTTTTTTTTAATGATTAGGACTATAAGCAGGGTAAATAGAATGTTGTGTTCCTTTTCTATAGTTCTCTTTATTTTTTATTTTATATGGAAAAAAATTATTGTTATAAATTTAATTACATTTTTATGGTTCAAAAGAGTAACTTATGACTTTCTTGGAAGTTATATAACTACTATCAAAATATTTTTCTCTATAAAAACAATTAAATATCTGCAGAAATATATAATGAAATTCAATCGTTTTTTATAATCGCGCGAAGCGCGGATGAATTCACTAGTATAATAATAAGCAAGAACTAATTAGAAATTATAGATAGATGGAGAAAAGATTGTCTGGAAAATAAAATTTAAAGTTTCAACTTTTTAAATTACAACAATTACAATTATTTCAAAATAAATAGATAACAATACACTATACTGATTAAAACTAAAATTTTCAAATTAATACATTGGAGAATGATTTGACGTTGTTTAGAAAAAAAATTGATCCAACCCACAAACACAACCGTTAGATCTATGGGCCCATGACTCGACCCGATAGACCCTGAAAAAAAGAAGGGAAAATTGTATATATAATAGCAAACTAATAACCTAAAATAAATGGAGTAGCTAGGGTTTGATTTAATTGTGCTCCATAGCAAACGTTGGCCAAAATTTGCCAGGTGCCTCTCTCCTTAAAGTCTCGCTCGCCACTCTCTCATTCTCGCCTCTCTCGCTTTATACACAGAAGTGTATAATTTCTGTTTCTGTTTTGTATAAAGCGAGAGAAATTGTATACACACATGCAAAAACATATATCGTTGTGTTATACACTTAATTATACAATTTACAAACATTTTACTTCAATTCAATTGTAGACAAATGCAAATTTTAGACAAATATTGTAGAGAAAAAGGCCAACGAATTATACAATTGCAGTGAAATACAATTTTCTCTAGCTTTATACAACAGAAGTGTATACATTGTGTTTCTGTTTTTGTATAAAGCGAGAGAAAAACATATATCTTCTTGCTATACACTTATAATTATGCAATATACATACATTTTAATTCGATTCAATTGTATGCAAAGCAAATTTTATAAAAATATCGCAGCGAAATAGGCAGTGAATTATACAATTGTGCATTATACAATTGCAGTGAAATAGGATATCGAATTATACAATTGCAGCGAAATAGGCCAGCGAATTATACAATTTAGGCCAGCGAATTATACAATTGTATATGTATAGCGAATTATACAGTTTTATGTTTGCTATGAAGCGCATTTATGCAAACTTTGCTATAGCATAGAAATATGAATTTTTTGTTTGCTATATGTGAAAGTTGCCCTTATAATAGACAGGTCATGGCTGGACTGAATGGCCAAATCCTACTGTTGAACCCGACCTAATACTGGAACCCGTTTTTTTTTAGTGGGCCAGATTGAGTCAGACCGGCCCAATTGATAGCCTTGAACTATATCCAAAACTTTATGTTTTGAGGTTGTGTGGGCTTTATGTATTTACTTCATTTTTCCACTGCCTTCTTCAAGTATTGTTTCATATTATATCATATTATATTGATTGTATTATATTATATTACATTATTTTAATAAAGACATTGTTTAATTAGATTATCGTATAATTTTTATCGTTACATAATTTTACATATCAGAGAATAATTAACCTATACTAAAGTAGGATATGACGTAAAAATATAAAACTAATAATACGATATAATATAACGAATAACAAATTAACAACTATTAAAGAAAGGGTTATAGATAAATGGATTATTATAGAGATAAATTGATTATCGTAGAGAGGAATATATTCCCTATGTTGGGTGGTGTTTGACTTTAGATTATGACCGCTAGGGATTTTATTAAAGTTTTTGGGAATTTTTTTTTTCATTTTGGGGATTAATTTTTATATAAAGGATCAACATTTAACTTTTTGATGAGTATGAAATCTTCCTAGATGCTCAAAATTGAAGTCCTATCAATGTACACACACCTTTTTTTCACTGCCTTCTTAGAGTATTATTTCATATTATATCCTATTATATTGATTGTATTGCATCATATTATATTGTTTTAATAAAGACATCGTTTAATTAGATTATAGTATAATTTTTATCGTTACATAATATTACATATCAGAAAATAATTAACCTATACTAAAGTAGGGTATGAGGTAAAACTTGTAAGGTGAAGGATAAAATATCTAATTATTACATAATACTGTAAGTAAAGACAAAACTAAAAGAAAATATTAAGATAACAATACGATCACACTAAATTAGTCATTACATAAAATTAAACTCTCCGTAGTCAAATGATAAATTTAAACAGTATAATACAATAAATTTAAGTAATAATCAAAAGAAAAAAATATGAAACTAATAATACAATATAATATAACGGATAACAAATTAACAACTATTAAAAAAAGCGTTATAAATAAATAGATTATCATAGAGATAAATTGATTATTGTAGAGAGGAATATATTCCCTATGTTGGGTGGTGTTTGACTTTAGATTATGACCGCTAGGGATTTTATTAAAGTTTTTGGGAATTGTTTTTTTTTTCATTTTGGGGATTAATTTGTATATAAAGGATCAACATTTAACTTTTTGATGAGTATGAAATCTTCCTAGATGCTCAAAATTGAAGTCCTATCAGTGTACACACACCTTTTTTTTCTTTTATGACATAAAACACCAAATAATACCTAAAAAGTAAAAAGTAATTCCACCATCACTAGCTTTACTAAAAGTTCCCTTATCTTTTATGCTAAAAAGTTAGCCATGGTTTTCATGCATTGCATTCCACTTTTCAACTGTTTCAGATCCTTGACAAGAAATTTTTGCTTATTTCGTACTCCTCGTTATTTGTTAAATTTTGATTTAATATACATTATTAGTATAATAATTTTATCATTTAAACCCTATTAACTGATAAGATCTCAAACATATTTACTTACTAGTCGCTACATTTTTCAAAGACTTACTCAATGTTAATAAATTGAAGGTGTATTAAAAAATTTATTCTTCCTTAATTTATCTAAAATAATAAAAAAAAATATAGAAATCAATATAAAAATTATATCAAGTAAAAAGAGACAAATAGAACACATCAAAAATTTCTAAAATAATATATACAAAGACTTTATTTATAGAATTTTTTCTTCATGTTTAATCGTAAAGATGAATGCATGTCGTTTTGTTATTCGATTAATTATTTGCTAAATATAACTTTAGTTTCGAAGTAGCTGAAATGGCCTAGTTTGTATTTGATTGAAAAACTATGGAGGTTTAATTTTAGGTATATGAGATATAGAGAATGAACTTGAAAAATATTAAGTTGTACAAGTTAGATTAACAGTTTGTTTGATATTATCATTAGGAGGTTAGAAGTGCTTTTATATGAGAAGAACTATTTTTTTTTAGGAATTAAGTGTTTTGGCAGATTCTTCAAATTGCTTTTATATAAAAGCGAAAATAGTTTTTCTATTTGAAAAGAAGTTAAACATTTCTGTTTTTTAAAAAGAAGTAGAAATGAAAAAAAAATTAAGACTAAAATTATCACTTTGTTATAAACAATTTGTATTATAGTGAATGTCTAATTATGTGGAGTCCTTGTAGAACATGGTTAGGAATCTTACTTGGGGACCAAGTAAGGTTTTCCCTATAAATAAAGGTTTTCCTTCATTGTAAATAAGATTTGTGAAAGATCTATGAATCATGAATATACTTCAAGAGAAATAAGAAGTCTTTTCTCTTCTCCCTACTTTTTTCTTCTTCTAAATTTATATAGTTTCATAACAAGTTATCAGCACGATTGTTCTATTCTTAAAGAATTATGAAGAAGACGGGAAAAGTGCAAAAGAGATCTTACATAAGTTTTGCAATAAGGTTCTTATATCTTCAAGGTATGATTTATCTTTATGTTATAATTATTTATGTAACAGATCTGGATGTACCATCTAAAGTAAGTATTTAAAGAGACTTGTCGACTTTCTATACGTTTAATTTAAACCGACGGGAAGAGAATTCCTTAATTTATTTTAATAATTAAATAAGCACAATTTAGAGAAAGATATATTTTTCAATCTTTATATGAGGTACGTGATCTATTAAACTATATTTATTAACTGCTAATGTTGATTATAAGAAATCATTAGTCTCAATTTTGTGTGTAATTATAATATATAATCATATTAATAATCATCAAAAGTGATAAAATTGTAATTATTTTCAAAGGCTTGAGGTTGAGCCTCATTGTGGGTAAGACAATGAATTTAAGTTATATCGCACCAAGAGAATAAGACGATGGATCTACGTCCAATCGCACCAAGAGGGTAAGACATCAGAAGTCTTGATGCTTTGTGATGAAAGATGTTGGATTCAAGTCCCTCATTGATTTATGGCATAAGACGTTGGGTTTGAGTCTCAATGCACCATATTGATGATATTATGATGACTAAGGGAAATAATGAATTTTTTATAAAATTAGTCATGAAATATATCTCGTTGAAGCAGATCCATTCCCCAAAGTGAATATAGCAGTGCATAAATGTCTAAAAGAAGACAATTGATTAAATGATGCACATGAATATGGAATGAGATACTAAGTTATCAAAATTTGATGTACTTAGATGATTGTGTTTCATTCATGAGAATGAGAGCCTTTGATAAATGGTAAGAATACAGATCCATTCTTTAGAGTGAATGAGGTGATAAGCCACCATGCTAGACGTGAAAAAGATAGCAACCTTTCGTCAATGATGTCGTATCACCAAGAATGTCTGTCTCTAAGAAGACATTTATTATAGAAAAATTTCATGTTTTATCTTCAAGCTTGTATTGGACAAGAATTAGTATAATTGAGGCACATTCTATGGTAAATAAGAAATTTACTAATTCCAATAGTTTCTTAGTTTGACACTATTTTTAGGACATCGTTAGTCTATAATATTTAGACGAATTATGAAAAATTAAAATGGACATTTGTTGAAGAACCTAAAAATTCTTTTAAATAGTGAATTTTCTTGTAATGATTGTTAGCAAGAGAAGCTAATTGTGATACCACCATAAATGAAAGTTGAGATTGAATTTTCTACGTTTTAGGAACGTATACAGATATTTGTGGACCTAGTCATCCACCAAGTGGATTGTTTAGATATTTAATGGTCCTAATAAATGTTTCTTTTATATGTTCTCATGTGTGCCTATTATTATCTCGTAACTTGATGTTTGCAAAAATGTTGGCACAAATAATATGTTACATGCACAGTTTTCTTCAGATTGGTTCATTCAATGATGAGATCACAACTCACCTAAACGGTAAAGTAATTGAGAAGAAATAAATCTGAAAATTACTCTTGGAGTAATAAAATTGAAATTTACTCATATAATAATAAATTAGAAATTTACTAAAGCAAAAAGCACATGGCATAGTAAACTTGAAGTTTACGAGTACTATAATTTTATTAGTTGGCATGAATAATTTGGTCATCCCAAATATGTGCATACTGAGTAATGGACATACATTGAAAAACTAGAAGATTCTTCCATAATTCTTTACGCTGCTTTTTCTCGTGATAATATTGATTGGAACAACTAAAGTTGGGACTAAATCCCTAAATTCTGAAAAGTATAAAAGGTGAATATGAGTCCGTTTACCTATTATGTGATATGAAGATGCATCAATAAGATATCACATGTGCGTTTATCGTCAACTTTGCAGTTTGACATTCGCAAAATTATTTGTGCAAGATAATTGAGCTAAAAGCACAACTTTGAGAGTATGAAATCAGATAATTCATCTTGATAATATTGATAAATATATAAGATGATGTGACATTAAATGTCTCATATAGTGAATCATTGCTTATGAAAATAAAGTTTCATATGTTGATCTGAAATATGATATTACATACAAACATAATTGTATGAATCAAACCAATAAGTTATGATCAATTTTTCTGTTAATTGGTTTATGGTCAGGGACCAAATAGTTTTCATCTGATAATTTCGATGTGCAATATATAATTAATGAATATACTATGATGCACAAAGATAGATTCTCCAAAAGATTGAGATATATGTTAGGTTGTCTAACATAAGGGGGAGATTAGAAGCAACACAAAAGTTGTAAATACTCCTATTGAATATCCCTTAAGGATAAAGTCTATGACATACATAAAGCATGATAGACTAATCAATTCTAAATAAAACAATCCTTGAAAAAGGGGGAGGATCAAAGAATCAAAATGATCATAATAAGGAGACAATGTGCTCTTGGAGAGCTTACGACATAACACTTTATGAAACCTCATGAGAGGGGTAGCTACCTAAAAATAATGAAGTGATGAGATCTCAATAAGTTTTGTCGTGTTGTGAATCGATACAAAATGGTATATCATTGACGATATCTTTGATACAATAACGCGCAATATTGTAAAAAATTATGAGAATATGAATTCTACATCTATTAAAACATGCTTGTGTAGAAATAATTATCAAGTGAAAAGTGGAATGATGCATCTTGGTAAGCGTAAAACTTATTTGACTTGCAATCTAGGCATTAGAAGATGTCATACATCTAATATTGAATATTGTCACTTGACAAAACTAATATGAAAATATCCAATGGGTTCGAAATCTAGCATATACAAGGTTTTGGAAAACTTGTTTATCATCCTCATAAGGATTAAATAAGTTCAAAATGCATAGAGCATATAAAAGTTTGTTATGCAAGTTGATAACTATAATTGAAACTCTTGAAGAGTTTTCAAAAGGCAACAAATTATTTGCTTAAAGAAGTTAAAGTAAGGAACTTGGAGAAATCTTTTACCCTGATAGGAAGATTCATAAAAGGAGATAGAAGAAAACATATTTCATCAAGGTTTCTCTACACTCATGAGCTCCCAAGAATATTGATATCAACATGCAAGAGGTATGTTCAAGTAACATTATTGTTGATTTATTCACCAAGTCTCTATCAACTACAACTTTCAAGAAGATGGTGCACAAGCTTGGAAAACGAAGATTCTAGTCTCTGAATTGATGTTGCATTATGTGGAGTTAATACGCGATGTACTCTTTTTTCCTCACAAGGTTTTGTCCCATTGGGTTTTCCTTGTAAGGTTTTTAATGAGGCATCCATAATGCGTATTATTAGATATGTGTACTCTTTTTCCTTCACTAGATTTTTTTCCTAATGGGTTTTATCTAGTAAGGTTTTAACGAAGCACATAATCTAACGACATTCAAATGGGAGTGTTATAAACAATTTGTATTATAGTGAATGTCTAATTATGTGGAGTCCTTGTAGGACATGGTTAGGAATCCTACTTGGGGACTAAGTAAGGTTTTTCCTATAAATAAAGGGTTTTCCTTCATTGTAAATAAGATTTGTGAAAGATCTATGAATCATGAATATACTTCAAGAGAAATAAGAAGTATTTTCTCTTCTCCCTACTTTCTTCTTCTTCTAAATTTACATAGTTTCATAACACACTTACATATATACATATTTATCAATATATCCCTTATTAATTAATCAACATATCTCATAAGTCTGGTTGATTTTTATTCAAGAATTTTTATTTTTTATTTTTATATAATAAATTTATTGTAACGACCTGTTTAGTCGTTTTGAGCAGCAGATTTATTTCTGGAAAAACTGGCTAAGATTACGGACATCACGACGGACCGTCATAGGCACGACGGCCCGTCACAGATGTCTCGTTTCAGCATACTTAGAAATTCTGAAATTTGGGTACTGAAATAGACTCTCTGAACTTGGCGACGGACCTGCAGGACGGACCGTCGTGGGCACGACGGACCGTCGCAGGTGTCTCGTTCCAGAACGCTTAGACTTCTGAAATTGGGTACTGAAAATCGACTCTCTGTAATC